>NW_007251336.1:0-1478 GCF_000164805.1 Carlito syrichta | reverse complement strand
TTAGTTAAACAACAAGCTCAGATTTGTGGTCTTTGTTATTCAGTTGTGGTGTCACATCTTGACACCACTGTGTCATTTGACTTTGATTTTTTTTTCTTTGACTAGGAGTCTCATTCTGTTGCCCAGGGTGGAGTGCAGTGGCATACTCATGGCCACCACAGCCTTGACCTGTTGGGCTCAGGTGATCCTTTCACCATTGCCTTCCAAATATATGGGACCACAGGCACATGCCACCACACCTGGCTAATTTTTTGATTTATTGTAGAGATGAAGTTTTGCCAAGTTGCCCTGGCTGGTCTGGAACCCGCAGGCTCAGGCAGTTCTCTCACCTTGGCCTCCCAAAGTGCTGAGATTATAGGCCTGAGCCACCGCGCCCAGTCTATGCTTTTTCTTAGGTCTAGTAGTATTTGTTTTATAGGGCTGAGAGCACTGGTATTAGGTACATATATGTTTAGGATTGTTATGTCTTCTTATTGACTTGATCCCTTTAGCCTGATGTTTTCATATTTTTGTTTTATCTAGAAACTTCGTGGGATGACAATTGAGAATTTGGGTTACTATCCCTATGTCACATTTCCTCTTCATCTAGTCTCCCAATTAAGAGGTGAGTAGCTAGGTGTACTGGTTCATGCCTGTAATCCCAGCACTTTCAGAGGCCGAGGGGGAAGAATCACTTTAGGTCAGGAGTGTGAGACCAGCCTGGGCAACATAACGAGACTCTGTCTTTACAAAAATTAAAAAATTAGCTGGACATGGTGGTGTGCAACTGCAGTCTCAGCTACTCAGGAGGCAGTGGCAGGAGGATTGCCTGATTCCAGGAGATTGAGGCTGCAGTGAGCCATATTTGTGCCATTGCATTCCAGTTGGGTGACAGAGCAAGGCCCTATCCCTAAATTTTAAAAAAGGTAGGGAGACAATCTTTTATTAAAAAAAAAGGACACATGAGAGGTAAAAAAAAAAATTAAGAACTTGCATATCTGAAAATGTCTGCCATTTAACTGATAGTACAGAATTTCGGGTTGGAAATCATTATTTGAATTTTGAAGTCATTTATTTGAGAATTTTGAAGTCATTTATTTGCTGTCTTCTAGCCTACCATTTCTGATAACAGATCTTTATGACCGTCTTTCTGCCTCTGGAACTTTTGTTCTAAAATTTTGCCATTCAGTACCTTGAAAAGTGTCTGTATGTTTTTATTGACTTTAGGCATTTGGCAGGCGCTCTTGGTTACCGACTCATTTCCTTCAGTTCTGGGAAATTGTCTTGTACTTCTTTGAAAATTGCAAATTGCTGCTTGTATTTTTTTTGTTATGTCTCTCTGGAATTTCAACATTAATTTTACTTTTTTCAAAGGATTGCCTGAGCCCAAGGATTTGAGACCAGCCTGGGCAACATGGCGAGACCTCATCTCTACAATAAATCCAAAAAATTAGCTGGGCATGGTGACTCATGCCTGTAGTTCCAGCTACTTGGAAGGC
>NW_007251335.1:988-6137 GCF_000164805.1 Carlito syrichta | reverse complement strand
CCCTTATAACGGAACCTGTAGAAATGGATTGAGGTCTCCTATAACCCACATTCCTTTATTTATTATCAGGAAGAGCCCGGACGTTTTCTGGAGATGTAGAAGTACGAACTGTTACATACCAATACACATACGCTAAGAAGTTTCCCTGGGACCTGGAATCGAAGATTGCTGGTTTCCGCTTAAGGATACATCCTTAATATGTGGGAACCCCGTAATCCCACATTCTCAATGTGAAAAAGAATGTCCAGCAGTAGTTTCTGGACTAGGAGGTAAACCTGAAGCCAGTGATCACATTAACAAATGGCAGATGATTGCGTGGATTGTGGAATCCGGCCTTATACGACCCTGTGAAACAAAAGGACCAGTAGGCCAGATTCTCAGTTACAACTATCAAGAGGTGCAACACGTTCCTGGGGAATGGCAATGCCCGATTTGTGGTATGCATATAGGACGTTGCTCTGAATAATATGTGAACCAGGACTCCCAGATTCCAGATTAGCATTTGCTAAAGTCTCTGTCGATTCCTAGGTATGAGCACTGCCTTAAGCCACGGATAATTTAGCAAATGCCCAGATGTTTGCAAGTTACATGGAAACGGAGTTTCCTGATTCCTCTCAGGTAAAACCTGTAGAAACTTTCAAGGGACACAGTGACCCAGATTCCTATTTCGTTCTAAGCAAAACGACGAGATGTTTCCTGTTGGCCTGGAAGTCCAGACTCTTGTATACCCATAGAAAGATGACAAGATATGCCTGGGGACGTGGAATCTAAGATTCCTGGTTCTCTGACAATAATATCTCCTACAAAATTGAACACCTAAACCCAAAGTCCTAATAACGAACAGCAGAGCCACTGAAGTTTCTGGAGTACGAGGTAACACTGAGGTCATGGCTTATATACAGAAAGTCCGAGAGAATTTCTAGTGTTCTGTATCTGGAATCAGTGGTTCCAAGTATCAAAATGGATTTGTAGTGCCAGATTCTCGTTCACAACTATCAAGAGTACCAGAGTGTTGCTGTAGTCCAGGAATGATTGATTCATAATATCCACATAACAAATAGATCTAAAATATGAGGGGTGCACGAAGCCCTAATCTTGTTTAGCCCTTAGCAAGATGCTCTGTGGATTTTCCATATTAAGGACCCATGTAGCCCAGATTCCTTATTCATCATTCGAAAGAGTCATGAAATTTCTTTATATGAGGACTCCCATTACACAGATTCCTGCTTCATTCTCAGCAAGACACCGAGATATTTCGTGGTGATGTAGAATTCATTTTGTATGGATATCAATTGAAAGACCCCCAAAAGTTTCCTGGACAATTGGAATCCAAGATTACTGGTTTTCTTGTACAAGAAACCAAAACAATATGGGGACCTAAATATCCAGATTCCTGATTAAACCTCATTAAGAGGCCCTGTAGAATTCGGCGAATGAGAACTCAAGAACCAGGATTCCCTTTTCGTTCTCAACAAGATGCCTTGAATTTCCCTGTCCATGTGTACTCCAAAACTCTGTATACAAAGAGACAGATGCCCACAAGTTTCCTAGGTTCAGAAAATCCGTGATTCCTGGTTACCTTTCAAAATACTTACTAAACATTTGGCAAAGGCAAAACCCTCAGCCCTTCTCAAAATAAAAGGACAAATGGAAGTTTGAGAATTACAAAGTTCATCTTGAGACCAAGAGTTACATCCAAATAAGTCGAGATGATCCCTTTTGTGCTGGAGTCTGGACTTAGTTTGCCTGAGGAACCTAACGGACTTGCAGTGCGAGATACCCGGTTACAATTACCAAGAGGACCAGAATGTTGCTGGAGTCCTGAATTGACTGATTCCTATTATCCACATGCTAAATAGCTCCAAATAATGAGGGGAGCTCGAAGCCCTGATTCTTATTTCTCCAGTAGCAAGACGTCCTGAGAATTTTTTCAGATTGAGGACTCGTGTAACCCAGATTCCTTATTATCCCTTCGCTGCAGGCCCTGTAGTGTCCTGTATTGAGGACTCCCTTTCCCCAGATTTCTGTTTTGAAACCCTGATTCTTATTTAGCCCTTATCAAGACGCCATGTAGATTTTGGGATTGAGGAAACGCGTAAAAAAGATTTATTTTTTCTTAGGAAGAGTTCTTGAAGTTTCTTGTTATGAGGAGTATTATCCACATTCCTGCTTCGAATTTCTTATTCTTATTTAGCCCTTAGCAAGAGGCCCTGTAGTTCTTTTGGGATAGAGAACCCGTGCAGCTCAGATTCCTTATTCTTTCTCATCAAAAGCCCATGTATTTGCCTGTATATGAGGACCCCATTTCCGCAGATTCATGCTTCAAAAACCCTGATTCTTGTTTAGCCCTTAGCAAGACGCCCTGAAGTTTTTTAGGGATTGAGGACACGTGTAACCCAGATTCCTTATTTTTTCTTAGCAAAAGGCAGTCCAGTTTACTGTGTTTGAGGACTCCCACTACCCAGATGCCTACACTGAAAACCTAATTCATGGTTACCTCTTAGTAAGACGCCCTGTGGATTTTTGTGCTGAGGACTCATTCAAACAAAATTCCTTATTCTTCCTTAGCAAGAGGCCGTGTAGTTTCCTGTATATGAGGACTCCCATTACCCAGATTCCTGCTACATTCTCTACTAGGCGCTGAGATATTTCCTGGTGACCTAGAAATCCAGTCTTTTAGATATCAAGACAAAGACTCCCACAAGGTTATTGGGGAACTGGAATCCAAGATTCCTGGTTCCCCTAAACAAGACCTCCCCAAAATGTGGACTCTCCTAAACCCATGTCCCGATTCCCACCAGCCTGACCACAAGAAATTTCTGTAGTTTGAGGTAACATGAATCGAGGGATTTTGTACCAATATGCCATTTGATTCCTGGGGTACCTGATTATGGTCCTAGATGTTCATAAGACACAAAAGGATATTTTGACCAGATCCTCCAATACAACTAACAAGAGAATAGAATGTTCCTAGGGATCGGTAATACCAAATAATGATATTTAAGGAGCTAATAACTGAAAAATTTAGGGACCCTGAAGCCTAGATTGCTGATTAAACCTTATCAAGAGGCCCTGTAGATTCTGGCGAATGAGAACTCCTAGAACCAGATTTCATTTTTGTTCTCAGCAAGATGCCCTGATTTTCCCTCGTGAAGTGGATCCAAAAACTCTGTATACAAATAGGCAGATGCCCAGAAATTACCTAGTGTGGTGGAATCCGTGAATCCTGGTTACACTCAACAGTACGTAATAAAGGTTTGGCAACCTCAAACACCAGGCCCCTATCGGAATAGAAGGACAAACAGAAGTTTTAGGATTACAAGGTCCATCTTAAGGTGATAGTTACATACTAATATGCTGATAAGATTCGTTGTGTCCTGGAATCTGCCCTTTGTTGTCCTGAGGAACCCAACGGACTTGAGAGTACACATTCTCAGTTACAACTATCAAGAAGACCAGAAGCTTCCTGAGAATCTATGATGACAAAATTGTCATATCTAAGAGGCCTGTAGCCCTAAAAAATGTGTGGAAATAGTATCCCAGATTCCAGATTAGCCATTATAAGGTGTCCATGTAGACTTCTTGGATTGGCTTCCCCTGTAACCCAGATTCTGTTTGTTCTCAGTAACACTCCCGGAAGTTATCTGGTGATGCGGAAGTACAAACTCTTATATATCAATAATCATGAGCCCAAAAGGTCAGAAGGGCCCTGGAAACCAAGATTGCTGTATCCCCATTTAGAATACGTCCTAAATATTTGGGAACACCTAATCCAAAGTTACGAATATCAATCTAAAATTCCAGTAGTAGTTTCTGGATTAGGAGGTAAACCTGAAGTCAGAAATTACACGAAAAAAGACGACATGATTCCTTGGGTTGTGGAATCTGGCCTTACAGTATCCTGCAAAAAAAGCCAAGCAGATGGACAGATTCTCTGTTACAATTAAGAAGAGGAGCAGCAGGTTCCTGGGAATAAATAATCACAGATTTGTGGTACGTATACAGGAATTAGTTCTGAAAAGTGTGGAGACTGGGACTCCAAATTCCTGATTAGCATTTAGAAAATTCCTGTAGGTTTCTAGGTATGAGAACTACCTTAAGCCAGGGAAAATTTAGCACTTCCCAGAAGTTTGCTGGTCACATGGAAACTGATTTCCCTTTTTCCTCATTTCTACCATGAGTAGAAGCTTTCTGGGGACACCGTGTCCGAGATTCCTGGTTCGTTCTCGGAAGAACAAACTGATGTTTCCCCATTCCCTAGATGTCCAGACACGTGACTCCCAATAGAAAGACTCCAGAACGCTCCTGTGGACTTGTAAACCAAGACCCTGGTGCCCTCCAAAATATACCTTCTAAACATGGTGCAACATCTAAACCCAAGATCCTAATTCCGAATAGCTGAACTACCAGAAGTTTCTGGAGTACCAAGTAACCCTGAACTCAGGGTTTACATTCAAAACACCCGAGATGATTACTTGTCTCCTGGAATTTGGTGTTAGAGGATCCAGAATCTAAATGGACTTGCAGTGCCATATTTTCATTTAAACTATCGAGAGGACCAGAATGTTGTGGGACTTCTGGAATGAGTGATTCCTAATATGCACATAGGATACAGCTCTGAAAAATATGGGGACGTCGACGTCCGAGACTTGTAGGCCTTAATAAGACGCCCTGAACATTTTTGGAATTGAGGACTCATGTAAACCAGATTCGTTATTCTCCCTTAGCAAAAGCCCGTGTAGTTTCCTGTATAGGAGGACTCCCATTCCCCACATTTTTGCTTCGAAATCCTGATCTTGTTTAGCCCTTATCAAGACTCCCAGTAGATTTTTGGCATTGAGGACTCGTGAAAACCAGGTTCCTTATCCTTTCTTAAGTAGATGCTGTGTAGTGTCCTGTATATGAAGACTCCCATTACCGAGATTCCTTCTTCGAAACTCTGATTCTTGTTTAGCCCTTAGAAAGACACCCTTAGATTTTTTGGATCTAGGACATGTTACCCAGAATCCTTGATCGTCCTTGGCAAGAGGTTGTGAAGTTTCCTGTATATGAGGACTCCCATTCTCCAGATTCTTGCTTCAAATTCCTGATACATTTTTCTCCCTTAGTTAGACTCCTTGTAGGTTTTTGGGATTTGAGGACTCGTGCA
>NW_007251335.1:0-968 GCF_000164805.1 Carlito syrichta | reverse complement strand
CAAATTCCTGCTTAATTCTCAGCATTTTTTCAAGATATTTCCTGATGAACATATAATTCCGGTTGCTTGGATATTAATAGATAGACTCACATATAGTACCTGGGAACTGTAATCCAACTTCCAGGTTCCCCTTAAGAAGACATTGTAACAATGTGGAATATTCTATACCCAATAACCCAATTTCCACCAGCCTAACCACAGGAAATTTCGGTATTTTGAGGTAACCTGAAGCGAGGGATTTTGCCGCAAATACCTGTTGATACCGGGGGATCAGGCTTATGTCTGAAGATGTTGATAAGAAACAAACAAAATTGTAGGATCAGATACTCGATTACAACTATTGAAAGAACAGAAATCTTCTTGGATCTGTAATAAGAGATTTTAGGTATCCACATAGCAAGTAGCTGTGAAAAATGGAAGGACTTACAAACCCAGATTCCTCATTAAAACTTATCAAGGGGCCATATAGATTTTGACGATTGAGGACCCCTGATCCCGCATTCTTTTCACGTTCTCAACAAGAGACTGATTTTCTTTTTTTTTTTCTTCTTTTGAGTTGGAGTCTCAATCTGTCGCCCAGACTGGAGTGCAGTGGCCGCTCCCGGCCACCACCTCGACCTGCTGGGCTCCGGCAATCCTTCCACCTCAACCTTCCGAGTAGCCAGAATTACAGGCACGCACTACCATGCCCGGCTGATTATTTGATTTATTGTAGAGATGAGGTCTCGCTGCCGAGGCGGGTCTCGAACCCACGGGCTCAGGCAGTCCACTCACCTCAGCCTCCCAAATGTGCGGGATTACAGGCTGAACCACCGAGCCCAGCTAGGAGCCTGATTTTCCATGGCGATCTGGATTCCTAAATTCTGTATGTAAATAGACAGATGCCCAGCTGATTCCCAGGGACGTGGAATCTGTGATTCCTGGTTACCTTTAAAATATACTACATGCTTAGTAAGCCCAACCCCCAA
>NW_007251334.1:176907-177624 GCF_000164805.1 Carlito syrichta | reverse complement strand
GTCTCCCTACTGCCTCTGGAGGTCTCGCTGCCTCTGGTGGTCTCCCAAGATGCCTCTGGGGGTCTTCCCCCTGTCTCTTTGGTTCTCCCTGCTGCTTCTGGAGATCTCCCTGCTGTCTCTGTGGGTCTCCCTGCTGTTTCTGGAGGTCTCCCCATGGTCTCTGCTGTTCTGCCTGCTATCCCTGCAACTCTCCCAGCTGTCTCTGCAGTTCTTCCCTCTGTCTCTGGAGATCTCCCCGCTGCCCCTGGGGGTCTCCCTACTGTCTCTGGAGGTGTCCCCACTGTCTCTGCTGTTCTTCCTGCTGTCTCTGTGACTCTCCCCACTTTCTCTGCAGGTCTCCCCAGTGCCTCTGGAGGTCTCCCTGCTATTTCTGTGGATCTCCCTGTTGTCTCTGCAGGTCTCTCCACTGTCTCTGTGAATCTCCCCGCTGTCTCTGCAGGTCTCCCCTCTGTCTCTGCTGCTCTTCCCACTGTCTCTGCGACTCTCCCTGCTGTCTCTGCAGGCCTCCCTGCTATCTCCTCTGCAGGTCTCTCCACCATCTCTGCAGGTCTCCCCACCATTTCCAGGAGTTTTTCAACAGCTTCTTCAACCTCTGGGGGTTTTCCCAGCAGTCCTCAGACTTCAGCTCCCACTGTTTCTGGAAGTACTTCAGGAACAGTCTCTACATTGCCAGGTGATATTTCTGATAATGTGTTCTACCATCTCCAGAGAACTTTT
>NW_007251334.1:167076-176529 GCF_000164805.1 Carlito syrichta | reverse complement strand
CTCAGGAGGTTCCACTGCCACAACGGCTGGAGCGGCCACCACGTTCCCTGGGCTCAGCGTCCTGACCAGTAAGGCGCTCTTAGCATGGGTCATTTGCAGTAAAATGTTGGCCAGGTTCATTTTCTTTTATTCCTCTGCATCCTTCTCCTACCCCCTAGCCCCCTCCACCGCTCCTGGGGAGGAGTTCAAAGAAAGTCACTAGCGCCTGCTTTGAACTGGATTTTGAGTTTGTCTGAGGGTGTCTCTGGATCTTAAAGGGGTTTTGGTGCCTACTCAAGCCTCTGGTCATACCAACGAAACCTGACTGCTTCCTTGAAGCGTTTTCATCTTTCTTCCTCATGGCCCAATCTGTCTGTCTAGGCCAAGAGGCATCCCCTCCAGAGATCCCACCCTCCTCTCTCCCCGTCTTCCTCCTCCCCTCCCCTTCATTTCTAGCTGGGGAGTTTGGGGAGTGACCCCATCTCCGGGAAGTCTGAGGGCAGGAAATGAAGAGAGGACAACAGGCTCTGGTTCTCCTTAAGGACCAGAATCAGTGTGGGTGGTGGGGAGGACAGGGGATCAGAAGGAGAGAGCGGACAGACACGTCCACAGGCGTTAAGGAAGAGGCGTGGACTAAAGCCCTTTTAAAGCCCCTCTGCTGAGATCCTGCTCCCAAGATGATAGGAGGGAATGCCACAGAGAGGTGTGGCCTTAGAGCCACATGGGCATCAGAGTCACAGAAAGAAAGATGGAAAGTGACAGAAGCCAGTGACAGTATGGGGGGGCTGGAGTTGCCTCCTGCCTCAGTCACTGTCCTTCTCTTTGTGTCTCAGGTCTGAAACCTCAGAAGAAGGACTCTGTCCCAGACTGGGCCATCGTGTTGATCACACTCACTCTGGTGGCAGCAATTGTCAGCCTCATGTATGGTATCAAGAAGGTGAGTGAAGCTGCGATCCAAATGTGTGGGTTCCCAAGGCCTGTGGGGCTGCGACCTGATGCCTCAGAACTCTGAAAAGACCAGGGCTTCAGGGAGAAGGATGACAGCTTTCCACACTTGGCAGTAGTGGAGAAGAAACCCTGATCTGAGCAGCTGAGAGTAAAATTAGCCTGGTAGAGATGGGGAGCTGGGGCCACTGCAAGAGAGGCTGAGGGTGCTGGAGGTTGGCCACCCCATGGAAGCACTAAACTCAGTTCTAGGCAATGAAGAACCAACTCTGCAGCCACATTAACCTGGTTCTGAATCCTGATTCTGCCACTACAGTTGTGTGACCTTGTGCAAGTTTCTTAACCTCTTTGTGCTCCAAATTATTCATTAATAAAAATAACTAATATTTCAATAGCATCTGTTATGTGCTAGGTGCTGCACATATTTTAGTTCATAGCAACCTAGTGATATAGGTAATATTATTACCCATCATTTTATAGATAAGGTCATCAAGTCCTGGACAAAATGAGAATGATAGCATCCATCTCAAAAGATGGTTCGGAGGCTCAAATGAGCTTATGCATATAAAGCTCTTAATAATGCTTGGCACATAGTAAGTGCTCAATATACGGTCTTGTTATTATTGTTTTTTGATCAAAGAGAAACACTGAGTGCCTAGGTTGTCAAGGTGGGCAGCAGTCCATGAGAACAGCTCAGGGCTGGACAGCAGGTTCCCAGGCTCCTCAGTTAACAAATCCTATCTATCCTCTATCTCACAGGCCTGCCAGTTCCGGAGGGAGATGAGACTGGGGTGTGGCTGTGGCTCTGTGACCCCTTACAGCTGCTGCCATAAAGCCACCAGCCAGCGCTACTCTGTCAAATGAAAGGTGGAGCCAGGGTAGCCTGTCCTTTGGCCTTCCTCTTTCCTCTCCCAATTAAACACATACTTAGACTCACCTGTTCCATTCACCCTAGCTGAGACCATTTCCTGTGGTAGATTCCTGAGGACCCTGTCTCCCCAAGTCTCCTCCACCAACAGCGTAAGGGGGAGTCCACCATCAGTCAGGACATTCCAGTCCTTGTCCTGCTGCCAGCCCTGTGGTCTGGGGAAAGGCACCTGACTTCTCTGACTGCAGGTTTCTCATCTGGGAAGGAAGGGCCAGAGCTAGAAGTCTGCAGGGAAGCCTTAACCCCTTGTTCTTTTTCCCCCATTCCTGTTCCCTTCCCAATTATCAGAGAAGTTCCTTAACTGAGGACACTCTGCTCGGGGATCCCCTTCACATCTCCCTTCATAGAGAACCCCCTCAGGCTGGCTTCCAACTCGCTAAGACCCCAATTCTCTCCCCTCAGGACAGGTGAGGAACCTCCTGTCCCCTGTGATGCCTCTTAGATGCCCACTCTGGGAGGGTGCTGGTCACAGTTCTTGCTGAATAAAATGGCTCTCCCCCCACTTGTCTCCCAGCCACTGTGTATTTGCCCAAGTTCATGGGCTTTGTCGTCGTGCAAGCATGGACAGACCAAGTCTGGTCTCTGCCACTCATCAGGTATGTGGCCTTGGGCAAGCCACTTCCTGGATCTGAGGTTTGTCTATTCCCATTTGTGAAATGAGGATGACAGTACCAACCTCATACATTCTTCAGTACTCAGAAATGCCCCAACTCTGGTAGTTAGTAGGGTTGTCTCATCACTGGATCCTCAGCTCAGACAAAACAACATTGACTTACTGTAAGAGACCATCATCCTATCCCTGGATTCCTCTACCCCAGATGCCTGGACCCTTGGGGTGGAGTTGTAGCTAAAAAAGAAGGGAAGAGGATGTTCATTTACAAATAACTAACACTTATTCTAAAGCAGAGATTCTCAACCTTAGCATTACTTATGGACTCGACTGAATAATTCTTTGCTGTGGAGATGGTTCTGTGCATTACAGATGTTCAGCAGAATCCAGGGGGCCTCTACCCTCAAGATATATGTAGCACACCCCTCCAAGTGGTGACAAGAATGTCTCTAGAAATTACCAGTGTCTCTTGGGGTGGGGGGTGGAATTGCCCCTCCCTGTAGAGAAACACCGTACTAGAGGCCTGGGTCCCTGGGGAAAGGGTTGGGTAGGGGACTAGTGAAAAAGAGGATTGTCAGCCATCCCTGAGTCCAAATGGAGTTGTAGGGAATGGCCTGTTTCTGCCTCAGTTTCCCTATCCTGCAGGCTGTATTTCCTGGGAGGCAGGCTGCCCAGTTCTGAGTAGTGAGCCTTTGGCCTGACTTCATGGAACCTCATTAATCTCCCATTAATCACATTAATGAGCAGTTGACCACCTCTCCTCTTCCCACCTATTCCAGCCCTGCCCAGGGCTTAGGTATGAGTCACGCCAAGTAATGAGAGGAACCCATATGTGCAGTCCTCTCATGAGCTCAACTGTCCCAAGGCCCTGGCTTCCTGCCCTCAGGTCCCAGCCTCTCTGCTCCCTCCTCCTGCCCCACTTTCCTCAGAAAGTCAACAGCCAGCTCTGGTTTCCACTCCATTCAGGCAAGTAAAAATTTCATATTGCCTACTGTGTGCCAGGCATTGTTCCAGGTGCTGATGACACCACAGTGGTTGCTGCAAAGACCTTGTCCACAGGGTGCTTATTTCCATGAGGGGTACCCACAGTGAGCAAATAAGTGAGCACTAGAGAGGAGTGGTGACTTTTTTCTCCTAGAGCCCAGGGACTCTGTCCTTCCCTGCTTCAGCCCCAGCCATTGTCACTAGGGAGACAAGTGATGTCTGGAGCTAATGCTTGTTTAGGTAAGAAGGGAAGGGGGAACTCCCAAGACCACCTAGAAACGAGATATCTGCATTTCTGTATAGGGGTGAGTGGGAGCTTTGAGGCAAAGGGAAGGCTACTGGGCTGAGGGGGGAGGAGAGGGAGGAGCAGAGTGAAGGCAAAAGCTCCTGTACACTGAGCATCTCTCTTAACGTGTCTCTGGGCAACCTGAGCAGTCTGTGTCTCTGGTGGGGAGTGTGACATCTGTCCCTGGGGTCCTGTGTCTTTCTCATCTCTGTCACTGCCTTTGCTGTCTCCACATCTTGCTGTATCACTCTGGACATCTCACAGTGCCTGTCTCTGCAGCAGGGGTTATGTGAGGGCTTTCTCCTTCTTTGCTCTTTCACCTGGTCTCGGTGAACAGCTCCACCCAGGGTGGAAAGAGTAGCCATGTGTGAGTAAGGGGTGTGGAGAGCTGGGCTCATGCAGGAGAGGCAGGAGGGTACACATATAGCTGGAGATGGATCAGAATGTGAACCCCCACCCTGGCCAGAGCTCAGTCCTTCCAGAACCCAGTCATCTGCTCCCCACCTCCCCAGAGCCCTGGAGGCCACCCCACCCCAGCTCTTCCCTTCGCTGGGGCTGGGTCAGGAATCTGCCCCCTCCAAGTTCCTTCCCCTGCCCCCAGATTCCACCCCCTCAGCAGGCACCCAGATACCTGGCTCCATGACGCAGAGTCAGCTGTTATCAGGGCACTGCTGTGGGGTGGGGTGGCTCCATTTGTTTAAGGTTTAATCCTGAGGAGCCCCAGCCCCCATGACGTCAAGCCTGGCCCCATATAAGGTAAGGGGTCCCCAGTCCACGGTCCCTAGGCAGGCCCCCAGCTCCAACATGGCCCAGCCGGCCCACAGACTCTGCTCTACCTCTGGCTTCTGGTGCTGTCTCCTCTTCCTTCTAGCATCTTGGGAGGCAGGTAAGATGCTTTCAGGGATGATCTTATGCTGGGGAATAGAAGACACAGAGGGCTTGATTTTTGTATTCATAAGGTTGGATGACCCATCATAGACATAACTAAAGAAGGTGGGCAGGGGGCTGCTGCATACAGTTGTCTAGGTTGTTCACTGCTCAAGTTTGCTGGCTAAGGACATGTAGGAGATGAAATCCAGTGTGCACTCTGCTCCTTAAGACACAGCTTGTAGGACTAGACCCACTCAGAGGGGGTTTCTTCAGGTTTGCATAAAGACACTGTAAGTTCTGACAACTTGGATGGGCAAGAGTGGAGACTGGACATTTATTGAGCACCTGCTGTGTACAGTTAGGGAACTTGCAGATGCTCATAGTGCTTCATTTCTTTTCATCTCCTCAACAGCCCCTGAGGTGTTTAATAGTGTCCCATCTTATAGTTGAGGAGAGTAGACTCAAAGTGGCAAAGGGGCTTGCCCCAAATCATGTAGCTAGTGGGAGGCAAGCAGGGTTTCCATCCCACATTGCCTGCTGCCTTGTGAGGGTTTCAGGGGAGCTTCTCTCCTGAGAGTCCTGCACTGGGTAGACCTAGGTGCCAGTCCTGACTCTGACCCAGAGTCAGGTCTTCTATGCTATCTGTAAAGTGGGAAGGACGCTGCCCTGCTGATAACAATATTTGATGCCTACTGAGCATTTACTATGTGCCATGATGACTCAGCAAAGTATGTGTCAAAGGCCCCATCCCTAGCTTGCAGCTAGGAAATGTCCCAGGGCTTTGATGAGAAAATGAACATGGAAAAGCTTGATGAACAAAACCGACCTACAGATAAGAAGAAATTGCTAAATTAGTTCACTTTGTTAAGAATCCATCAGTGGCTGAATGCAGGGAACAGAGATGCCAACACAGGAGAAGATAGGGGGGCAGGGGTGGTGATTTGGAGGACAGTCTCCACAAGGTAGACATAGAATGGTAGGTTCAGAGAGACTCATTACATACTGGGTAGAGCCATTCATGAGTAGAGTCATCCATTGTAACGGCCTTCATGATGCGGAACCAGGGCTGGGAAAGTCATGAGTCTGGAATGCTTGGGGGCAGTATTTGGGGGCAGGGTAGGCAGACAGCATTTTCTCCTTTCAATAATTTAATTGGGGGTGAATTAGAGGCAGTGCTCCTTCCCTGAGCTCAGAGTCACACCAGGGCCAGAAAGGTCGAGGGCAGGTGGATGGTGGATGGCAGGGGCAGAGGTTGAGGAATCTTTGAGTGACCTCTGATAGATCTCAACAATTCATCCTGTCCATGCTCTGACTTGATGTCTGTCTGTCTCCCCCTACCTCAAGGGTCTGAGGACAGATGGACCAGAGCTCCTTCCCCTCCTCCATCACGCTAGTCTTTTCTTTCCCTTTTTGTCAGACAGACAACCTCTGGTTGCTCTCCATCCCTTCTGTCTTGCTACAGCTCAGGGGAAGATTTACTCCAGGGCAGAGAGGAGAGGCACAGGCTAGACTTGAGATCTGAATTCCCCAATAGACTGGGACAGCAGTGACTCCTCAGGGCCTCCGTGTGAGGACATGGTTGGGGAGATGCACCAGAACTTGGTGGGACAGGTGGAGGAACGAGTGGGGGAGGGCAAGAGGAGATAGATGTTTCCATTCTGCAGAAAAGAGCCAGAACGAGTGGGGAGGGCTTGAGGCTGGTGTGAGATTACAGTAGGATTGGGGTGGGACTTAAGTTTGGGTCAGGGTTGGGTGCGTGGCTGCATCCAACAGAGAGTGGGGCCAGGGAAGGGAGAGAAGAAGGATGATTGGGATGCATGAAGCCCTGTAGCCCAGTGTTCTGGGGTACCCCTGTCATTTGTCCACAGGACCAGTGAATACCCAGGCTCAGATAACTAGATCCTGAAAGCCCAGAGCCTGCATCATGTGATCACATAACCACATGTGCAGAGTCTAGATTAAATCATCTGCAGGAAGCACAGGTGGGGCAGGAGATGGGAATTGGGGCTGGGGTCCCGGAGAGAATCTAACAAGGACATTTTCCTACAATAATTACTCTTAAAATTTTATGACAAAATAATATATGCTCATTATAGAAACTGGAAAATTAAAAACATTTAGAAAGAAAACATTCTCTAGTCCCCAGGTGAATGTATTTCCCTTTAGCTTTCCTTTTTCTGTCTGTATTTTAGGTCACTAATTGAGCTAATACTGTATTGACATTTAACAAACATTTACTCACATTATAGCAAATGGAGTATGCCATTTTAGGGGGAGCAGGACACCAAGAAACACTGGAAGTTTCTTTTGGGTGAGGTTGCTCTGAAAGAGACTCCAAGGCATGAATTGCTTAGCAGGATGACCTTCTTTTCAAACAAGTGAGCGAAGCCAATGGAAGGATGGAAGAGACCCTTGGAATTGTAGTTTTGATGTTGTGGTATTTGCTTTATCTTTTTTTCCAAGTTGAGCATCCACTGGATGCACAGTGTCTTGTGCTAAAGTTGGATTTTTTCTCTCTGTATCCCTTGCCTATACTTCAGTGACCAAAATAGTTCTTTCCAGTTATTATTGTAAGTGAAATGAATATCTCATGGTGAAAACCTCCTAGGGAAATAAAGTCGCTACTGATGGTAGATCTTCTGGGGAGAAGAGATGGTCATCTTGTCCTGGAGGTTTAGGCACTGATTTGTCTCATGCCTGGGCTCAGGACCAAGGAATTCCTTTAGATTTTATCATCCATGGTTCCACAACTGTTCAATGAAGATCTGAAATTCTAAGATCTAGTTATCTGAGTCTAGTTATGGACTAAGCCTGTGGTTAAATGACAACCAGCATCTCAGGTCTTCTTTCAATACCTTTTCATCTCAGAGGCTCATTACTTAACATAGCAGAAGTCACTCCTTTGTCTTCCAGCCTGTGGAGATCACAAATATGTTTATTTTTTCCTTACTAATGTGCATAATGAAAAGCTGTTGGCAAGCCTTCTAAAGAGTTTTCATCAATCTTAAAATATTTTTTCATTCATTCATTCAATACATATTTATGAAGTGCGTCTTATGGGCCAGGCATTGTTGTAGGCTGGAAACATAGCAATGAACAAAACAAATAAAAATCCCTGCCATTGTGAAAATTAAATTGGATGTATTATATGTTAGATAGCAGGGAAAGTGGCCCAGGAATGCAGGGGGCTGCTGTTTTGAAGACAGTGGTCAAGGTAGACCTCAGAGGGGGATGAGCAGGCAGGAGGGCAGGGCCACAGCTCAGGCTTCCCTTACTACTGGGAGAAAGACAAAGCAAAGCATGAGATTGTTTCTAAGACAATTCGGATTCAGCAAACACTTTAAAGATCTTCCATGCTCCATTCTTCTTTTCATCCTCACATGAAGCTGGTGCCGTCGACATCATGGTCATTTACAGTTGGGAACATGGAGCTCCAGAGCAATTAATTGACCTAAGAAAAGATGTAGAGCTGGTGAGGGACAGAGCCTGGACTCCAACCTCTCCTGTCATATTTAAGAATGGTGGAACTTGCCACTCTGTGCTGATGCCTGCTTATTTATTCACTCAGTGAATATTTATTCAGCCCTTATCATGTTTAAAAGCATCTGAGTGCAGTGATAAGTCTGACTTTGCCAATTACTTAACCTCTTTGAACTTTCTTTCCCCACCTGTAACACAGTAAGATTATAAGTCTCGCTTCACAGGTTCATGGCAAAGATTAAATAAACAAATATATGAACTGCATCCTTCAGGGGGTTCTACAGACTTTAGGGTCCTTCTTTCTCAAGAGACTGGGTTGAACTATAGGCTGTGCACTGTGGTCTTAACCAGGGATGTGGGCCAAGGAGCCCGGAATGTGTGTTCAAATTCTGTCTCAACCTCTGACTTATTGGGTGTCCCTGAGGAAATTACTTAACCACTCTGAACCTTGTTTCCTCATCTATATAGGTGGGAGAATAGTGAATAGTTGTCAATCACAAAGAGTTCTTGTGAAAACTAAATGACTTAATATGTTTCCTCACTTGGAAGGCCTGCCTGTCTCATAATAAGTGTTCAAAAAAGGTTGGTCATTGCTATGGCTGTGGGACTGTATACAAGTCACCTTTCCTCCTTGAAATTCAAGTTTCTCATATGTAAAACAGGGGAGGTTGACAGCTTCTAAGGAGCCTTGTGGGGAGTTGGGAGATCAATCACCATAGAAGAGAATCTGGAAAGAGATCATCTGTGAGGCAACCAGTCAAGCACCTGGCTCAAGGAAGGTGCCCAATAAATAATAGCTATTACTGGTATTGCTGCTGAGGGAATGGAACTGGCACGGCAACTAAGGGCCTGATAATTTGGCTCTCCTCTCTCCCCTAACCCTGATTCCCTTCTGAGAACTTGGGCTTCTCTATTACCCTCACCCCCTTCTTGTCCCACTCCAATTTCTTTTGAGGACCAAGTTCCCCAGCCTCTGATTCTTTTCTTCAGCTGGGAGGTGGGTGGACTGTAATTTCCTGTGATCTGGAATGGGTCCAGGTCCTGGGTGCCGCCTTGAACTAACAGAGTGGAAATCTCAGTTATGTACAACAGTATCTCTCTCACTCCTTGGTGATCTTTTGCTTTCCCACTCCTGGCCAGATATCAGAGACATCTCCTCTGTCCCCACTGGGTTGTTTTTCCAGATTTAAGGCCCATATCTGTCCACTGATAGGGGTGTTTTCCTTCACACCCTGTCCTTAAACATAGTCCCTCCCAGAATCTGACTGCCTTGTTTACTCCTGTCAGGACCCCCAAACAGATATATTTTTCATTCAAGAGGGCTTCTTTCATTTACTCTCAGATGGCTTTAAGTGTGTGAAGAGGGGGGAC
>NW_007251334.1:166245-166970 GCF_000164805.1 Carlito syrichta | reverse complement strand
CACACCCAACTTCATCACCAAAACGAGAGCTTCCCATCTCCCTCCCCTACCCATCATTCATGCCTCTTCTCATACACCTCTCACAATCTGTTTCTACCTGCTAATCCCTGTAGAAAGTTCTGCCAGAGGTTTTACCTCAGTCTCTCCCACTGTTATATTTGGGAAGGACTCAGAATGCTATGGAAAGATAGAGAGTCTAATGTTTATCCCTTTCATCTCAGCTCTGCCATGGAAAGGGGATTCCGTTCCACAAGTGTATAAACCCTACAAGAGCACCTGCAGAGCAAAATGCTTGCCAGTGCCTGCCTTCAAAACCTTAACATTTGATAAGCATGGCAGGGAGTGGAGGTGGATAGGCACATAAACAACTGTCAAGCTGAAGATAACAGGAAAAAGTGATGAATAAAGACTTTTTTGAGCACTGAGATGAAGCCACATCTTATCTGCTTAGAGAGATCAGGAAAGATGCCCTAAAGTCAGAGGCCCTGAGATGGGGAGAAGATGTAGAAAAGGGGTCAAACAGCACAGCCCAAGCAATGGTCCAGAGGATGGAAGTGAGAATGGGGATTAGACATCATTGCATTTGGAGAAGACTGGCTGGGAGATAATATCCAGGGGAACAAAGGGACCCCTAGAGAAGAGGTAGGCAGGGAATCAGGGGAGAACATGTGGAAAGTTTCTTATTTGCCTCTCTCCCTCCATAGGAGCTTCTACATTTCAAGGAC
>NW_007251334.1:133913-166198 GCF_000164805.1 Carlito syrichta | reverse complement strand
GTGGTAGTATCTACAGAAACACTTCCCATTACTTCAGATGAGAGTACCACCTCATACATGACTACAATTCCTTTCTACAGTTCAGACAGTGTAAACATCAAAAAAACCACATCTTCCCCAGAAAAAAACACAACAGCAACAAAAATACCATATAAGGCTACAGGAACCCCAGAAGCCTCAGAAAAGACTGATGATAACAGAATTACAGTTGCCTCAGACAAGCTCCTGATAACAAGTGCAAAACATATACACAAGAACACATCAGTGAGTGAGATGATCATACCATCACCAGCAAAGCCTACAGAACATGGAAAAATGAGTGCATCAACCAGTGAGAAAATCTCATCTTCCCCAGCAAATCCTACAGAACATGGAGACACCAGCACATTTGTCCGTGAGAAAATTACAACTTCCCCAGCAAAGACTACAGAACATAGAGAAACAAAAACATCGGCTGGTGAAAAAATCACACCATATCAAGCAACGTTGACAGAGCATAGAGAAATGAGCACAGAAGATGAAGAAATTAACACTTCAAACAATGAGAAGACATCGTATCCAAAGAAGCCTACAGAACATGGAGAAATGAGCACATCTGCCAATAAGAAGACCACACTGTCCCCAGTAAAATCTACAGAACATGGAGAAACCAGCACATCAGCCAGTGAGAAAATCACACCCTCCCCAGAAAAGTCTGCTGAACAGGAAGAAACCAGTACATCTGCCAGTAAAAAAATCACACCATCCCCAGCAAAGGCAACAGAACACGGAGAATCCAGCACATCAATCAG
Organism: Carlito syrichta; assembly: GCF_000164805.1. NCBI lineage: Eukaryota > Metazoa > Chordata > Mammalia > Primates > Tarsiidae > Carlito > Carlito syrichta. The sequence continues at coordinate 165,407 of NW_007251334.1, read as the reverse complement.
TGAGAAGAACCCACCATCTGTAGCAAAGACTACTGAACAGGAAGAAATCAGCACATCTGCCAGTGAGAAAATCACACCATCATCAGCAAAGTCTACAGAACAGGAAGAAACCAGCACATCAACCAGTGAGAAAATCACACCATCCTTAGCAAAGTCTACAGAACATGGAGAAACCAGCATATCTGTCAGTGAGAAAACCACACCATCCTCAGCAAAGTCTACAGACCAGGAAGAAACCAATACAACTGCCAGTGAGAAAATCACATCATCTCCAGCAAAGTCTACAGAACAGGAAGAAAGCAGCACATCAGCCAGTGAGAAAATCACACCATCCCCAGAAAAGTCTTCAGAACATGGAGAAGCTAGCACATCAGCCAATGAGAAAATCACACCATCCCCAGCAAAGTCTACAGAAAACGAAGAAACCAGCATATCTGCCGGTGAGAATATCACACCATCCCCAGCAAAGTCTACAGAAAATGAAGAAACCAGTACATCTGCTGGTGAGAATGTCACACCATCCCTAGCAAAGGCAATAGAAAATGGAGAAACCACCACATTTGCTGGTGAGAAAATCACACCATCCCCAGAAAAGTCTACAGATAATGGCAAAACCAGCACATCAACCAATGAGAACACACAATCCCCAGCAAAGTCTTCAGAACAGGAAGAAACCAGTACATCAGTCAATAGAAAATTCACACCATACTCAGCAAAGTCTACAGAAAATAAAGAAATCAGCACATCTGCCAGTGAAAAAGTCACACCATCCTCAGCAAATTCTACAAAACAGGAAGAAGTCAGCACATCTGCCAGTGAGAAAATCACACCATCCCCAGCAAAGTCTTCAGAACAGGAAGAAACAAGCACATCAGCCAGTAGGAAATTCACACCATACTCAACAAAGTCTACAGAAAATGAAGAAACAAGCACATCTACCGGTGAGAAAACTACACCATCCCCAGCAAAATCTACAGAACAGGAAGAAACCAGCACATCTGCCAGTGAGAAAATCACACCATCCACAGCAAAGCCAACAGAACGTGAAGAAATAAGTACACCATTCAGTGAGAAAATCACAGCATCCCCAGCAAAATCTATAGAACATGGAGAAACTAGCATATCTGCCAGTGAGAAACTCATACCATCTTCAGAAAAGCCTACAGAACATGAAGAAACCAGCACATCAGCCAGTAGGAAATTTACACCATACTCAGAAAAGTCTACAGAACATGGAGAAACCAGCATATCTGCCAGTGAAAAAATCACACAATCATCAGCAAAGTCTACAGAACATGGAGAAACTAGCACATCTGCCAGTGAGAAGAACACACCATCCCTGGCAATGTCTACAGAGCATGAAGAAACCAGCACATCTGCCAGTGAGAAGAACACACCATCCCTGGCAATGTCTACAGAGCATGAAGAAAGCAGCACATCAGCCAGTGAGAAGAACACACCATCCCCAGCAAAGTCTACAGAACATGGAGAAACCAGCACATCTGCCAGTGAGAAAATCACACCATCATCAGCAAAGTCTACAGAAAATGAAGAAACCAGCACATCTTCCAGTGAGAAAATTGCATCATCTCCAGCAAAGTCTGCAGAACATGAAGAAACCAGCACATCAGCCAGTAGGAAATTCACACCATACTCAGCAAAGCCTACAGGAAACGAAGAAATCAGCACATCTGCCAGTGAGAAAATCACACCATCCCCAGCAAAGCCAACAGACTATGAAGAAATGAACACATCAGTCAGTGAGAAAATCACACAATCTCCAAAAAAGCCTACAGAACATGGAGAAACCAGCACATCTGCCAGTGAGAAAATCACACCACCTCCAGCAAAACCTACAGAACATGGAGAAACAACTATATCTACCAATGAGAATACACCATTCACAGCAAAGTCAACACAACATGGAGAAATGAGTAGTTCTACCAATGAGAAGACCACACCACCCCCAACAAAGCCTACCACACATGTAGAAATGAGCACATTAACTGGTGAGAAAATCACACCTTCTTCAGCAAAATCTACAGAACATGAAGAAACCAGCACATCTGCCAATGAGAAAAGCACACCATTTCCAGCAAAGTCTTCAGAACACCCAGAAAAGGCCTCACTGGCCACTGAGACCATTAAAGTCCCAGGAAAGTCTACAGAAAACCCCCCCAAAACAGCAGCAGTCACAAAGACTCTAAGACATCCAGTCAAGGTTACAGAAGACAAGTCTATCGCGACTACCTCTCCTCATTTAACTAAAACTGAGGTTACGCATCAGGTACCCATTGATTCTTTTACACTCACTGCATCTAGAATGGAGCTGAGTTCTACGATGTCAGAAGTCCCAGGCAACAAAAGCCATGCACATGAGAATAAAGATGGCTCACAGGGAGGTCTCCATGCTGGACAGATGGAAGAGAATTATTCATTCCCTGCATGGGCCATAGTTATTGTGGTCCTGGTGGCTGTGATTCTCCTTCTGGTGTTTCTTGGTCTGATCTTCTTGGTAAGGGACCGGGGTGCCCCAGGGAAATGAACCCATGGGATAGAAAGTGTTAGACTCGTAACCCATGAGTTAGAGGGAATAATGAGTCTAGGAAAAGAGACCTAGTGGGAAGAAGGGGAAAATAGTAATAGAAGGGTAGAGGTGGTGAAAACTACGGGGAAAGACAATAAATACACAGGATGTAAAAAGCTGGGATTGGGGAGAAATCTGTGGCTGAGAAATAAGAGGGTATGAAATAGAAAATTTGGGGGGTAGATATAGAGTCTGGGGTGTGAGAATAGTGGGTATAAGAAAAAAGAGAATAGGATAGAGGTGAGAATTGGGGAAGGAGTTTGGGACTCAGTGTATTGGATCTGGAGTTGGAACAAGGATCAAGGTTTGGATTGAATCTTGAGAAGGGAAAAAACCAAAAGTCCAGGAGGATCAGGGAGAGTGGAATCAAGGGCCTGAGGTGTGAGTGCTGAGGAATACAACTGGCACGGCAGATGGTTCTCATCCCTCGTTTCTCATCCCAATCTCAGATCTCCTATATGATGCGAACACGCCATACACTGACCCAGAACACCCAGGACAATGACCCAGAAGATGAGGAGGGCCCCAATTCCTACCCTGTCTACCTGATGGAGCAGCAGACCCTCGGCATTGGACAGATTCCTTCCCCATGATGATCCTGGAGCAGGCACTGAGCCCTGGATCTTCCATGTTCTGCCCCTTTCCTGGAAGAGGAACTGGACTCACAACTTCTACTTCCTGGACCCCAGGAAGGGCAGAGAATACCAGCAGTTAACAGCATCAACCATTCCTTTGTTCTTAGTTGAAAATGGTTGGGGAATGAGGTGATAACCAAGGAGGATATAAGTTTAGGGGATAGAGAAGAAAGAATGCATAATACAAGCAAATGTTCTCTGTAGAAAGTGATGGCCTGAGAATGGAAAGATGTTTGATGGATACATGAGGTGTGGACCAATACAGGACACTGAGTCCTGAGGGGACCTGTCTAAGGGAAGGACAGAAGCCTTAGAAGGCAATGCCCCGGACTGACTTGTCTGCATGGGAAGTGAGGAGACTGAGGACAGAGTCTCTGGGTTTTAGGATCGATCTACATTATTTCCATTCACTATTATTGAAGAGTTTGTGTGTAAACAGGCTCATCTCTGAGTTTGCAGGACCCTCGCCCTTCTTTTATTTAAGTGAAAAAATGGGATCTATGAAAAAAAGAGAATTTATTTTCTTCTCCACACTGTCCACTCCCTGGAGAAAAGGAAATTCCAGAAAATACCACAAATATCTTTTATCCAGGTGATTTCTCCCACTTCCTTCCAAATCCCTTAGTTTTTCTGAATGTCTACAGTGGGCGCCTGCTGCCTTGGCTTGCTGGGTTGTGGGAGGGGCTTTTGTTTGGCCTACTGTTTCACCCGCTGATTCCTATCCCAGACCTTCCCTGATGGAGTTCTCACTTAGTATTTATTTTTCTGTCTCTTCCATCAAAAGCCAATCCTGGTCTTATAGGAGTCACCTGTCTTCTCTACTGCTCCAGTCCTCTCTCCTTACACTTTTACCCCAGACTCTGATTTTCCTCCTTGTAGGCATTTCATCTGTGTGTGTTTTGTGAATTTTCTCTCCCCCTTCTTCCAGTTATTTCACCTACTACTGATTGGGCAGAGGGGGAAAAGGAGAGTGGACAAATAGTTTCCTTCTCTCTACTGGTATTTTTTAAAAAGTGTAACATGCTTATAAAGTAGGGGCATCATAGTTATTGGACTATTCTTTGGGAGAAAGCCCTGACTGGTGTGACCTTACAGATGACCCTGAGCAGGAGGGGCCTGAGCACAGGACTGGAATTCTTTGGAGGGTTGAGGAAGGGGAGGCTGAACTTTTGTTACTAAAATGACTTCTTTCTGGGTTTAGATAAGAGCCAGACTCAGTTCATGCTGGGTTTATTTGCATTGTGACAAAATGAGGAGAACCTGTCAATTAATAAGCAGGTATTTTAAATACCCATCATATACTCTGTTGAGAATACAAAGAAGCATAAGACAACTCTTACCTGAGACACAAATACAGGGAAATTAAAATTAAATAATTCAACAAGAGTTTTCATAAGGTAGTACTATACAAAATAAAACAACACCCTAATTAACTAAATTCAACTTTATAAGCTATCATGCCCCATATTTATGTTAGGACACCAGTCCTGCTTCAAAACCTTCTGAGCCTGTGTCACTCCCAACAAAACCCTCTCATCACTTGAGGAGATCACTTGAGTCCAGGAATTTAAGACTGTGGTGAGCTATGATGGAACCACTGCACCCCAGCCTGGGTGACAGTAAGACCCTGTCTCTAAAAACAAAACCAACCCCAAAACAAAATAAAAACACCTCTGCCCCCAGAGTCCTAGACAACCAACCCAAATGATTTCGCCGTTGCCAAGGCACCAAAATGGAGCACTAAGTGTCAAAGAATTTGGGGGACATGAGGAGGTTTATCCAGGTAGCCTTGGTGTTCTCACTCTTGCCAGAGGAGTATGGCATTGTCGCTGTTAGGAAAGTTACTCCAGTTGCCACTGGCCTTGTAATCTTAACTTCCTCCAGAATCAAATAGCAGGGCCACAGGTCACTATATGCTACTTTGGGTATCTCCATTTGCTGAAAGCTGGAAGCCTTTCATAGTCAGTAATCCTAACCCTAACACTGATGTCACTGAACTATCTGGTCCTGGCTGGGCTAGGAAGTCCCTCAGGCCTGAGAGCCTCTCTGAATCTCCCACCAGGGACCCACTCTGCCAAGGACAGAACTGAAGCTTAGGTCTCAGAAAGGAGACATGCTGGCTGCCAGAGGGACCCCAGATTTAGGTCCTTGGAAAGAGTCTGAGGCAGATGGCACTTGGGTTCTGGAAGAGGGCTGGGGAGCCTTCAAGAAAAGGAAGATGCTTGGTTTTTAATTGTCTGGGCAGATGGTGACTCAGCATGTGGTAGCTGCCAGGTCAGGAGTGTCTCTCTGCCCTGGGAGGGATGCAGAGACCCCCAGTCCCCACCTCTAGTCATTGAATTTCCTCAGCCTGGATCCTAATTAAACACATACACACATACACACACATGTGCACACCACAGTGGCTCATGCAGTAATCCTAGCACTTTTGAAGGCTGAGGTGGGAAGATCACATGAGGCCAAGAACTCAAGACCAATCTGGGCAACATAGTGAGACCCTGTCTTATTTTTTAAAAAAATTAGCTGGGCACAGTGGCTCATGTCTGTAGTCCCAGCTACTCAGGAAGCTGGGGTAGGAGGATCACTTGAGCCCAGGAATTTGAGGCTGCAGTGATGCACTCCAGCCTGGGTGACAGTAAGACCCTGTCTCTAAAAAGCAAAACCAACCCGAAAACAAAGTAAAAACACCTCTATCCCTAGAGTCCTAGATATCCAACCTCCCCTGTCAAGGCACCAAAATGGAGCACTAGGGGTCAAAGGATTTGGGGGTCATGAGGAGGTCTTCATCTTGCAAATGTGGACAGTGGACTCTGGGGCCCTGCAATAAATTGTCCCTCTTCCCACTTCTCTCCCTCTCTCTCTTCCCTGCTAATTATCACTTAGAAATCTAGGGGAAAATCCTCTAACAAGCTCTGGCGTTGGGCCTTCATTAGGGATTATTGCCTAATGAGGAGGATGTGAGGGAATCCGCTCTCTTCTCACATGCATATTGTTCTTCATTCCTGGGGAAGTCACCTCTCCAAGTGTCCAAGACCCGAGGACGGGCCGGGCTCAGGGGTGGGGGTACCAGAGGCTGCTGCCCTGATGAAGAGGAGACTTGAGTCTACGGTCCTCCCTCCCCCTCTGGAAGCTCCCATCTCTTGCTGACTGAGTGGGTTAGTGGCTCCTGGCTGCAGGCACCTGTGTGTCAGCCCCCACCCACTGTGGCTCAATTCCCTCCTCCTAGCCCACCGCTCCCCCCTCAGTGTGGGGTGGGGATCTCTGCCAGAGTACCAGACTGCCAGACCTGGGCTTCTCTCCCAGTTCCACATCATCTATCATAAACTAACATACATTTGTGCTGAGCTTTCATGTACGTCGCATCCATCAATCCTCTCATCACTTTGTGAGTTCTTTCTTACTGAGAAAACTGAGGCTCAGAGAAGTGATTGTTCAAACCCGCAGGGCTCCTATGGAACAGAGTTGTTTATTTTCTCCAAGCCTCAATTTCACTTTGTTCCCTAGTGAGCCAGGTTCCATGTCACCCATGGAGTTAGACCTGATGGGTGAGATGTTATTGGGACCACCTAAAGAACAGAGGTTTGTATGAGAGAATGTCAACCCCTTCTTCCAGAGTTGGACTCCCCTTTCAGTCCTTTGAACTCCCAGTGTTTTTTCTGGCCTCACTGTTGGTATCCTAGGCCAGGGTCTTCCCTGCCAGCGTCTGCCGCCTGCTGAAACACATTAACTGGCCTCATAGTCACAGGCTCTCCATCCTCCCTCACAGTGTGCCCAGACCCCCATCACAGCTGCCCCTGGAGCAGTGCTGGCACTGTAAAAAGACCCAGTAGTTGGAAACCCAGTCACCTTCATTCTCCCTTCTGCCTCCTATGAAGGCTTCCGTCCCACAAATGAGACATCCTCAGAAAAAACAGGTTTCTGCTGACCTCTGGCCCCAAGGGTGGGTCTCCTCTCCTCTGACAGGTTTGATCCCCTTGTTCTCTCCCCCTCCCTGCTCCTCTCCCTATATTGTCAGGGAGCATGGCTTCAAGATGCCCCTCCCTGGAGAGGGAGGGCCCAGAACTTACGGCCTCCCCTGACTGGTGGTAACTATAAATGCCACAGCTATGGTTGAATGAGGAAAGAAATTAAGCAAGACATATTGTGGGAACCCAAGAATGGAATCCAAGAGTCCAGTGTTCCCAGTCCCCTGCTCCCTACTGCCTTGGGACCTATCCCAACTAAGTTACCCTGGTTCTGGCAAACTTTTAATTCTTCCTGCAACCAGGCATCAACACTCCCTTTGCAGCCCATCTCTGCTCTAGAACCCAGGCATTCTAGACAACAATTTCTCATGTGGATTATTTCAAGATGAGGAGAAAGAAATTATCTCCTGCCTCCTGCATCCAGGTGCTGCTTCTCTTTGGAATCCTGAGACCTGGTAAGTGAATCATCTTCAATCAGAGAGGACACAGAGGCCACAAAAAGTCTGAAGCAGACAAGTGTCCCTGCCCCAGGCACTTTGCTTGCATATTCTTTCTTTTGCAAAAGCAAAAAGCAAGCAAAGATGAGGAACTCCTTTTTTTGCAACTTTCTGTGAAAGTCATTACCAACCCTAGCCCTTCATGGCCTTGATTCTAACTCTCACCTTGCAGCAAATTCGCCTTTATCCTCTACCTCCAATGCTCAGCTATAACCACGAACACAAATAGCAGCTGTGATTTATTTCCCTTAAAATCTCAGGGTGTAATGGCTGCTTGACAAATGCTTTTGTACAGTATCTAACTTGGAAATCTAAGTTTCAATATCATCCTTCATTCCATATTAGAGCTGGACTTAGAAGAGACTTAGAAGTCTAAAGCCAAGTCAAATGAAAATATCCCTTCCAGAAATACTACCTAAATAAAAGTCCTCAATCAGCTCTCATTTCCCTCCCAGTAGAGACATGGAGGGATCACCAAGACCCCAGAGCTATGGGAGCTGTGAATGAAATTACCCTGCAGAGAAGTCAAATCTAAGCCTCTATTTTCCTAGCCTTTCACCTGACTTCTCTCCTTGACCCCCTCAGAGTTCCAAGTTTCTCTTCTGAATGACTAAAACCCAGTGTCAAAGACTTCTAAAGCCCCTTCCCTTCTACTGTAGGATGAATTGCCATGAAAAAAGAGCAGGGAGGGTAAATGCAGAGCAGAATCGGAATAAACATAAACAGCCCTAGGCTGAGTGAATGGGAGGATGCTTTGTGGTGTTTTTTCTTTCCTCTTTGAGGTCTGTTTCTTACATCCTCCCTCTGCTGTATCCCAGCGACTTGCCTGGACATCCTGTTCTTATCCTCCTCCCTGTCTCCCTGTGAAACCATTCATTTTGAAGGCTTATTGCAAACGATGACTTCCAAACTCATTTTTAGCCTGTCCTTGCTCTGAAATCTAGTTCTACATTTTCAGTTTTTTTCAATTTCATCTTCACTTGGATGTCACTTCATACTGAATGTGACAGTCATGTGTTCATTCAGCAAATATTTTTTGATCATCTTCTCTGTGATAGGTTTGAAGATACATCAGTAAGTAAAACAGTACAGGCCCTGCCTTCAGGCAGCTCACAGGACCAGGAAAGGCAGTACCAGGAAAGGCAGTTATCACACAAAGAAGGCAATAATTTAAAAGTGTCACAGGCTTACACCTGTAATCCTAGCACTTAGGGAGGCGAGGTGGGAGGATTGCTTGAGCCTAGGGGTTCAAGACCAGCCTGGGCAACATAGTGAGACTTCGTCACTCCAAAAAAAAAAAAAAAAAAATCAGCTGGGTATGGTGGCATACATCTGTAGCCCCAGCTACTCAGGAGGCTAAGATGGAAGGATCGCCTGAGCCTGGGAGTTTGAGGCCTTGGTGAACCATGATCCTGCCACTGCACTCCAGCCTGGGCAACGAGTGAGACCCCAACTCAAAAAAGAAAAAAAAAATAGTCACAGGAGTGTCAAATGCCAGCAGGTTCCACCTCAACTTTCTACCATCAGGTCTAAAAAACCATCCTCATCAGCATCCATTCTCCCTACCTTACATCGCAGGAGTGATCCTGCACTGGAGCTCTGGCTCTCATCCTACCCCTCCTGTCTTTTCAGTGGGCCTCTCCTCCCCTTCGCACAGTTTTTACTTCTCCCTCTCCAGGGTCCTTCCCATCAACAGCCAAACAAGCTGTAAGCAGTGGCCACAGGTAGCACCTGGAGGAGAACACATAAATATTTTTAAATGGAAGTATCTGGGCCCTGCCCCTAGGCTTCCTGAGTCAATACGTTTGGGTGGAGGCTGGCATCTACATTTTTTTTTTGAGTTGGAGTCTCACTCTGTCACCCAGACTGGAGTGCAGTGGCACGCTCATGGCCACCCCAGCATCAACCTGCTGGGCTCTGGCGATTCTTCCGCCTCGGCCTTCCAAGTAGCCGGAACTACAGGCACACACTACCACACCCAGATAATTTTTTGATTTATTGTAGAGATGAGGTCTTACCATGGTGCCCAAGCTGGTCTCAAACCCATGGAGCCAGGCAATCCTCTCGCCTTGGCCTCCCAAAGTGCTGGGATTACAGGCTTGAGCCATTGTACCTGGCCTGGCATCTACATTTTAATGTTTCCCAGGCACTTCTAATTCTAGTGGCCCAGAGGCATATTTTGGAAAGCTCTGCTTTTCCAATGTCCATCTTAACAACCCTCCCATCTATATCTTCTCAGCTCTGCCCCCCCTGACCTCCCCTTTGTCACCAAACCTCTTGAAACAATGCCCTGTAAACACTATCTCCATTTCCTCATCTCCAGCCCATTGTGTATATGTATTTTCTCTGCAAATTTTACCAGAGCAATCTGTGTAAATAGCTAAAAATGTCCAACAGTTCCGTAGGTTTATTGTAAAAAACAACCATCTCTGATGCACACATTCCTTTTCATGTCTCATTCCTGCTCTCCAGAAGCAACGATTTTTAACTTTTAGCTTTTTCTCTTGGTATTTGAACTATAGCTTTAAACATTATGCCTGTATTGTATTGCTATTCAAAATTTTTTTTTAAAAAAATGCCATAAATGCATTTTTACTGGGCTAAATAATATTGTAAGACTCAAAATAACTTTCTGTCACAATTCTGCCTCCCAAAGAATTTACTAATTTAAGGGTATCTGCTAAAGGACCAAACTGTGCTCCTCCCAAATTTATATGTTGAAGTCTTAACCACCAATATAATTGTCTGATGATAGGATCCTTAGGAGATAAAGTTAATGAGGTCGTAAGACTGGCGCCCCACTCTGATACGACTGTGGCCTTATAAAAAGAGAAAGAGCTCTTTCTGTCTCTCTAGTATGTAAGGACACAGCAAGAAGATGGCCAACTGCAAGCCAGGAAAAGACCCCTGATCAGGAACCAAATTGTCCACACTTTGATCTTGGACTTATAGCCTCCAGAACTGTGAGAAAATAAATTTCTGCTGTTTGAGCCACCCAGTCTGTGGTATTTGTTATGACAATCCAAACTGACAAAGACAATATCCAATAACATGGGGGATAAATTTTCTTTTCAAAACAAAACTAAACAAATTTCTAAAATTCTAATTTTTAAAATTAGTAAACTTCACTTACAGCACCAATTATAAAATAAAATGTACATGAAATTCTCTAACAATAAATTATATGGACCCAAGAGAAAAGAATATCTATGCCTATTGTCCTGTTTGTTTAAAACATAATTTATCTAAATTGTACTCATAAATTTTAAAATCAACTGTATTAAAACACGACAATACATTTTCTGTTGACTCTTGCTTATGTCTTAGGAAAGCAATTATGGAAAGAAAAAAATGCTTCATAAGTAGTGGACACAGATGGATTATTTGGGAAATTGATAACTAAAAATTAGAGTCTTTATTAGCATTCAAAACCATAACTGCAATGATGTATTGTTACAGCCTGACTGGGTTCTTATGCCTGCTGCCAAGAAAAACTGAGACTGACACAACTGTTACAGTAGAGAAAGAGGTTTATATCACAAAATAACTGAGCAAGGAGGATGGGCAATATCTCTGAAATCCACCTCTCTAAGAATTCAGAGCCAAGATTTTTAAAAAGGAATTTGGTGGGAATAGAGGCTAGGGACTGCTGATTGGTTGAGGAATTGAATCACAGAGAGTTGAGATTGTCTTCCTGCACCAAGTCAGTTTCTGAGTGTGGCTCAGAGGTCACTGGTCCAGTTGGCATCAGAAGGTCTACCAAAATGAAGAATCTGAAAAACATCTCAAGCACTTGGGTTTATGTTATCTATAGGAGCAATTGGGAAAGTTATCAATTCTGGTGAACAAAGAATGCTGAAGAGAGACTCCCTAGTGATCAGATCAGAGCCACTCATGCCTTAAGCAGGCCGATTAAATTTCAGACTGCCATCAAGAAGAAAATCTGATGGCTCATTATTTAAGGGAAAGCATGTTTAACAACTCAGGGCAGCTTCTCCCTCCCCAGGGGTTGGGACATGAAAATAATCAATTGTTCTCTATTGCAGTGTCTATACAAACCAACAGATCTCTTAAACCACAGCTGTGCATTGCAGGACTCAGGTCTCTTCTACAGTTTTTATCCTGTGGTCCTATATTAATTTTATGTAGGTCTCAGTATGGAATACTCTTGAACACACTCTGAGTCAAAATGTTTTCTCTTTCTTTTTTCTTTCTTTCCCTTCCTTCCTCCCTTCCCCTCCCTCCCTCCCTCCCTCCTTCCCTTCCTTCCTTCCTTCCTTCCTTCCTTCCTTCTCTCTCTCTCTCTTTCTTTCTTTCTCAAGCACAGTCCTCCTGAATGTCTTCCTCAACAGCAGCTGTGGTGGTGATGCTACTAGGGCTGGGGCTGGCCTGTGTTATTGCTACTAATTTCCCCTTCTTTGTCCTCCTCATCTCCTTTTTCCGTTTTCCTCCTCCTTTTTCTTCTAATTCTTCCTCTTCCTCCTCTTCTTCTCTCCCAGTCCTCTGCTTTCTCCCTCTCCTCCTCCTCCTTCTTAATTTATTTTATTATGGTTAAATATGGATAACAAAAAATACACCATTTTGATGATTTTTAAGTGTACAGTTCAGTATCATTTTACATTTACATGGTTGTGCAACCATCTCTGGTGATTTTTCTTTGATTCCCTGTCCTGAAACCAGCAAACCCAGGCTGAGTTTAGCATAATCATTGCCTGTGTGCTTGAAAATTAGAGAGTTGCAGACCTCTGACACATATTTTAGTCTTGCTGGGCATACCCTTCTGGAAGCTGTCCTCAGGCAGTGCAACCAACACTTCCACAGACTCCTGCTGAACTTCCCTGACACGGTTTTCCCAGCTGTGTAGGTGAGCTAAGACTTAAGGAACTCTTTTCTTACAATCAGTTGGATAATTCTCCATTTCCTTATAAATATTTTTCTTTCTGAGTAGAGAGCACTGCTCTGTCAATCCTGCATCCTTATACTAGCTGTCTTGAGGTTTTTCTGAAGTGTTTAACTGTCTGTTGAAGTGCTCCTCATTTTAAAACACGTTGCTGTTTGCTGCTTTAATTGTACAAACTTTTCTGAATCTGCATTTTTTTCTACAAGCTATCTAGCTGTTCCAATGCCTCTGAGGCTGCTGGGTCAGGGGTGATGTTTTCTAGATACATCATTCTGGCTGGCGGTTTTGATGATGAGTGAGGTGTGGTATGTTACTCCATGGATTCTTTTGACTCACCACAGAAAAGAACTTCATAGTATAGTTTAAGATAGAATTTATTAGAAAGAGACAGGCTTGAGAGCGAGCATGGGTTCCTTAAAAGAGGGCTCGTGCTTGCTTTTGACAAGAAGCTTTATATACTTTTACAACCATGATTAAGCAAATCATGAGCTAAGAGTAGTGGGTTGCAGGTATCTGGTCAGAGTTTTGATTACCATCTCTCAACCTTCTAAGATCACAGGACCTTCTAAATAATTAAAGTTATTGCCTAACTAGATTTGGGCTTTTCTTAGAACATGATGTCTGTGCTTTGGGTAATTCACTATTGTTTCTGTGATTTACTGCACTGGTAGATTCACATTCCAGCCCTTAGGATGGTTAAGACTGGTGTGCCTAGTCGGTTGGGTGAAGGTCATATACCATTAAGAAAGATGTCTGAATGCTTCACCTATTATAATTTAACCCTGCCTACAAGAGTTTCTGCATACCCTTCAACACTCTACTGTGGCAGGATGCAGCAAATGCTCCAATATATTTCTTGTATGATTGAGTGAATAAACGCAGAAACACATGTAGCTGCTTCGGGATCAGCAGTTGGCCTCATGGCAATCACCTGGGATGACAAAATGTCTCCCACTAACCCTGTGGCAAAAAGGGGGGTTGGTAGCAGTTAAAGGTATTTCCTTTTGAAAGGCAAGTTGCAACTTTAAAGACCTGCCAGGCGCCAGGCAGGTTTTGTTTAAGAAACACCAAGTGGCCAGAGACCGGCCATTTCATGGAAATGCAAAAGAGAAACTAATTCACAGACTTATCCAAAACCCCCCTTCTGAAGTTGACGGTTTACAATCCTGCAGTTCCTAGAAACCATTTGTTCTTTGAAAAATCTGATTTTGCTGAGTACAACCTTGTAAAATTCCAAAGGAAATATGTAATCACTCAACACGACCCCCCCTCCCTTACTTAAACAAGGGTATAAGACCCCACTTCTCCCGTTCTGAGGTGCTTGGTTTGGACACATTAGTCCCTTGAGCCCACTGTGCTAGCCAGCGTAATAAAATTGCCACTTCCTATAATAGCCTCGGTGTCACGGTCTCTCTATTTTTCCCACTACACTACCAGCTTACTTGCTTACTTTTCCATATTCAGAAGGACACTGTCATAATCTGACTTCCATTTTGAAAAAACAGTCTGTAGGTATTTCTCTGCTTTGGCAAGGGGCACCAGCCCCTCATTTCTCTTTTGTCCTCCCATTTTGTGTGCCCTCCTTGTCACTCCCACCTCATCAAGAGAATTCTTCTGGGGGGATCAGTCCAGATGACCTCGATAAGGTTTTCAAACAACACACTTTCCCCTAATCAGAGACCCAATTACCTTAGAGTTAAAACACAGAGAGATGATATGTGGCTTCTGTGTGTGTTGTCTCCTTAACATGGGTTAGATTTTAAGATTCGCCTAGGCAAGTAGAGTGCCAAAAAAACCTGATGATACTGATTAGCAAAGTTGTGGCAGAAAGGAGAAAGTGCAAAGCAGATCAATCAAATGATTCATTCATAAAATACAGGATGCACAGTTGAATCAGCAACTGGGTCCATAACAGCCACATTTTTAAAAAAAAGAGAAGAAAATTACAAATGATGCAACCTCTAAAATGCATGTTTTCAAATAAAAGGTTAACTACACCACTAGTTCTGCTGACTTAAAGGAAAACAAGAAAGACAGATATGCATAATGCTCTTAATTAAATATCAAAAATGTAAAGGTGGGTGCCATACCTGAATATAATTTGGTATATTTCAGGGAGGACTGTACACAGTCCTAGGCCTACCACAACCTTTGAGACCATGGCAGAGTCTGTGTCCACAATGAGCTCAACCACAGGCTCTGAGAGCACCTCAACCTCCAAGGCCATCATAGCCTCCACCATAGACTCTGAGACCTCCAGGGGCTCAGAAGCCACCACAACTATCCCTGCAGTCTCTGAGGTCATTGTGCTGTCCACTACAGAGTCTGTGCCCACCATGACACTCACTGCAAGCTCTGAGAGCACCAAGGCCTCCACTGTAACATCCATGCCCACCATGGACTCCACCACAAGCTCTTAGAGTACCATGGACTCCACTGTGACATCCATGATCACCATGGCCTCCACGGTGAGCTCTGAGAGCACCATGGCCTCCACTATAACATCCACTCCCACTGTGGCCTCCACTGTGAGCTCCAAGAGCATCATGGCCTCCACTGTAACATCCGTGCCCACCATGACCTCTACCATGAGCTTTGAGAGCACCAAGGCCTTCACTGTAACATCCATGTCCACCGTGGCCCCCATTGCGAGTTCCAAGAGCACCATGGACTCCACTGTAATATCTGCACCCACCATAGCCTCCAAGAGCATCATGGCCTCCACTATAACATCCATGCCCACCTTGGCCTCCACTGCAAGCTCCAAGAACACCATGGCCTCTATGGGAACATCCGTGCCCACCAAGGCCTCCACTATAACATATGTACCCACCATGGCTCCACCACAGGCTCTGAGAACAGCATAAACTCTGAAACTGTAGCAGCTTCCAGCATAGGCTCTGAAGTCATCACATCCTTCACTAAAATGTCTGTACTAGCTGTAACCTCCAGCACAGCCTCTGAGACCACCATAAGCTCTGCAAACACCTCAACCTCCTCCACAGCTTCTAAGATCACCAGGTCCTCCACTGCAGCATCTATGTCAATGACAGCCTCTATCCCAGCCTCTGAGGCCACTACAGTCTCCTCTCGAACCTCTGTGACAACTACAGAGTCTGTGCTCCGCACAGTCATCACGAAACCCAGAGAGACCACAACAGCATCTGTGTCCACCACAGTCTCTGGGAGCATCATGTCCTCCAGTGTAACATCTGTGTCTTCCACACTTTCCGACACAGCCTCTAAAACCTCCACGACCCCTTCCACAGCCTCTGAGACCACCATGACCTCCACAATAACATCTCTGCCCACCACAGTCTTCAACACGGCCTCTAAAACCACCACAGACTCTGAGACCACCACAGCCTCCATCACAGGCTCTGTGATCTCTACAGTCTCCACTAAAGCTTCTGGAACAACTGAAGAGTCTGTGTCCTCCACAGCCACCCCAACGCCTGCTGAGGCCATCACAGTATCTGTGCTCACCACTCTCTCCACCACAGCATCTGTCTCCACTGCAGTCTTCACCATGACCTCTGAAACCACCATCGGCCTTGAGACCATCACAGCTTACACTATAGCCTCAAGAACCACTGTAAAGTCTGCAGCTACAGTGGGTTCCACCACAAGTTCTGGGGGCAGCTCAGCCTTCCAGACCATCAAAGTCTCTGGCCCAGCTTCTGAGAGTTCCATAGGCTCCAACACCACCACACCCATCACCAGAGCCTCTGAGGTCACATCCTTGGCCACAGCATCTATGCCCACTGTGACCTCTACCACAGCTTCTAAGAGCACTGGAGACTACACAGTAACCTCTATGCCTACAACAACTTCTGAGAACTCTGTGCCTTCTTCTGCCATCTCTGAGATCACCACAGTTTCCATCTCAGCCTCTGAAGTCACCACAGCCACCACCACAGGCTTTGACACCACTACAGTCTCTACAAAAGCTTCTGTGACAACAGAATCTAGGTCCTCCACAGCCACCACAATGCCTATTGAGACCAGCACAACATCTGCACCTACTGCTGCCTCCACCTCTGTCTTTGAGACCCCTATAGGCACCCAGGAAACGTCTGTTCCCACCCAGGTCTTGACCACAGTTTCGGAGAGCACTATCCCCTCCATGACAAAATCTGTGCTCACCACAGCCTCTACCATAGCGCCTGTGCTCACAACAACCTTGGCCCTAATCTCTGAGTCCACCTTGGTCTCTGAGACAACCATACCTTCTACAATAACATCTGTGGCCACCACAACCTCCACTACTGCTCTAGGAACACAGTATCTGCTGAGACCACCATGGTTTCCACCACCAACTCTGAGTCCACCGCAGCCTCTGATACCACTGCAGTCTCTACTAAAGCCTCTGTGACAAATGCAGAGTCTGAGTCCTCCACAGTCACCATATTTCCTGCTGAGACCACTACAGTATCTGTGTCCACCACAGCCTCCACCACAGTCTATCAGAATACCATCGATTCCATGACAATGTCAGTGGCCACCATGGCCTCTACCATAGCCTCTGAGAGTACCCTACCCTCCAGGATGACATCTCTTCCCACCACAGTCTTCACCACAACCTCTGACACCACCACAGGCTCTGAGACCACCACAGCTTCCACCACAGTCTCAGGAACCCCTCCAGACTCCATGAACACATTGGCCTCTACCAAAGTTTCTGAGATCACCACAGCATCGATGACAACTTCTGTGCCCACTGTGGCCTCCACCTCAGCCTCTGAAACTAATGAAGGCTTCTCCACAGCCTCTGAAAGTACCACATCCTCTTTAAAAGTGTCTTTCTCCACCACATTCCCTGAAATCTCCACTATGGCCTCTGAGACCCCCACTGCCTCTACATTAGTGTCTCTGTTCACAAGAGCTTCTGCCACAGCCTCTGAGAGCATTGCAGGATCCTTGTCCACAATGAGCTCTGAGACCACCATAGCCTTTAGTACAAGCTCTGAGGCCAGCAGGGCTGATAGTACAGCCTCTGAGGTCAGTTCAAAGTCTGGTAGCAGTATGGCTTCCACCTCAGGCCCCGAGATCACCATATCCTCCACATCCTTCTCTTCAGCCTCTCAGTTCACCACAGACTTATCCACCTATACTTTACCCATGACAACCAGCAGCACAATTTCTGAGATGCAGGCTGTCTTGAGCACAGCCTGTGAGAGCTCCATGGGCTCTTTGTCAGCTTCTGGGTCCTCCATGTCCTCATCTACAGCTGCTGGGAACCCCGAAGCTTCCACCACACCTTCTGGACCCACCTCAGGCTCTAGGGTCACCACAACCTTGGGTTTGGCCTCATCACCCTTCTTGGCCTCATCACCCTTCTTGGTCTCTACCTCTGGAGCCACTACAGTCTCTTTTTATTTCCACCAGTGTCTCTGCTACCACTTCTGTGCCCATAAAGGCCACTGACATTTCTCGTCAGCCCACCACCAGCACAGCTGTGTCAGAACACACATACATATATTGATTTGTTACAAAGGATACAGGTGAAGAGATGTACTAAGAGAAGGTGTGAGGAGCTTCCACGCCCTTCCAGTCCCCCGCCCTCCAGGAACCGCTACATGTTCAATAATCCAGAAGCTCTTGGAACATTGTCATCTTAGTTTTTTATGGAGCCTTCATTATGTAGACATGACTGATTAAACCATTGGCTAGAGGTTGAGGGGTGGGACTGAAAGTCCCAATGCTCTAATCCTACCTTGGTCTTTCCAGAGATCAGCCCCATCCTGAAGCTAACGTTATAAGGGCTGCCAGCCATCTGTTAGTCATTAGCATTCAAAATACTTCACTTTGAAGTTTCTAAGGATTTTACCAGCTGTATGCCAGGAAATGGGTTGAAGACCAAATATATATTTCCCAATATCACATCAACTAAATAAAGTTGGGGGAAAGTTAAAACTTAAATTAATTTAAAGAGAACAATATCAGTTGAAAACATACTCTTCACAACTAATGAAGTGTAATTTTCAAAAAGTGCACAAATATTATGTACAGCTTGATTAATTTTAAAATGTGTACACCTGTATAACCAATACCCAGTTTAAAATATAGAATATTTCTGCCATCTGAGTAGTTTCCTTTGTGTCTTCTACCAGTTGATACCCATTCTATCAAAAGTAACTACTATTCTGGCTTCTATTTTACGAACTTTTATTTATTTTACCTGTCTTCAAAGACATACAATTTTCTTGGTTGAATAACACAATGAAAGACTTTTTATTTCCTGGGAGACTCTATTCTCCAAGGTCAGGATGTGTACTTACCTTGTCTTGAAAGTTGAGCAGCATAAAACTTTATGAAGGTACAAATACAATAAATAGGAAAGTTGTTTTCTCAGAGAAATAAATAAATGAGAGGAAGAGAGTCCAAAATATCACACACACAAAAAGACTTGATGGAATTAAATAGACGATGTTGAAAAGAGAAAATTTATGAGTTTTGATAATCCAAGAAGGTTTAATGATATGAAAGAAAAGGATTTAGCTCTAATTATACATTTTTTTTCTCTTTTGGAAGGATTTTTCTTTTCCCCTGACAAATCGAGGTATTTGTGACCCCAGTCTTGGCCTTGGTTTGGACCTGGATGTAGGCCTGTGTTCTGAAATGTTCCACAGTCTCAGAAATGAACTCGTTTATGAAGGTGAACTTGAGATTGCACATGAAGGAGCACATGGTTTTGGATGTGGAGTGGGACATGAGTTGAGCCACAGCCATGGAGACGACAATGGAATGAATCATAACAGGAATAGTGGACACATAGAAGGTCACAGGAATAGTCATAGAATGGATCACAAAGGAGACTGCCAAGGCAAAGGAAAGTATGAACATAGACCAGATAATGAAAGGAACTGTGAAAAGGAAAACCTTGGGGAGGAAGGGGATCATGAAGAAAATGTTAGTGGCCGTAAAGTGGGTCAGGGTGGGCTTCCTCAAGGTCTCCAGGGGATTGGTCATGAGGTGGTCATGATCAAAGTCAAGAAAAGAATCAGAGAAAAGACCACAAAGAGTTTGGCCAACAGGACAGCCAGAAAAACAAGGTGTGGTTCTGGAAGAGACCTGCAGCCTCACCAAGTTTGGATGTGAGCTCAAATAAAAATATCCCCTGAGTGTATTCATAGTTCAGAACATCTAGTGGACAGTTGGTAGTGGGTCACAGTGATCAACCTCAGAACAATTTCTCTTTGATTCTCAACATACAAGTCATAACCCTTTAGGCTTTGTTTCTTCAAGATGCAACCTGACCAGTAAAAGGAGGAATAATGTTATTGCAGCTTCAAAAAATACTTAATAATTTATGGTAGCAAAATGACATGCTTGCTTGTTCATCTGTTTGGGCATTATTTTCCCTCCTTTTACTTTTGTTACTGAGTGCTTACTATGTGCTAAGCATTGTGCCAGGTGACTTTAAATATGCTATCATTTAATAATCAAAACAGTCCTTTAAGGACTTCCATTTTTCTGGCAATATAATGGACAAGGCACATTAATTCTTTCTTTCAATTAAAGTAATAAATATTTCTGGAAAAAATATTGAAAATAATCATTGCAACCATATAATTAGCTGGATAGATAATAGGTAATGTTTACATCACTGGCTGAGAGAAGGCAGAGACTCAAAGAGGCTTAAGAAGACTAATTGAGGGAATTTTCCAAACCTTGTAAACTTGAGCTTATCTTCTCACAGTTTCTTAGTGCGTATAGAAAAGAAGACAAAGCCCAGGGCCTGTGAAAAGTGGAGTACAATAGGAGACCCTGAATAAATCTGACAGCTAACCAGGTTAAACTCAGTGAATGCCTACGCTGTAAACCTGCATTGCCCACCGTGCATACTGGGGACTATGAGGAAGGTGGTTGTCTCTAATGCTGGTACGAGTGGAGAAGGTGAAAATCTCCCCATGAGAATGTGTAATGACATGACATTCTTCACTTGGGTTTGTAGCTTCAAATTTTACAAGCTGAGTAGATCAGGAAACTCTCTAAGACCCACTCAGTGACCTCCAGATCTCCTTCATCATTGGAAAGATTTTTCCTCCCTACTTTGTCTCTTCCAAATGTTGTGTGACAAGTAAGGAGAAATTCATTGGAATGGTGCTACAAATTAATATCTCAAAATACACTTGGCATCTATATATTTATATTTGTCTCTTTGTTTTCCTTTTGTTCTTTGTTATTGCATGATTATTAAGTGCCAGACACTTGGCTTGTTCCTGTAAATACACTATCATTTATTCCTCAAACAATCCAGTGAGAACGTAAATTTCTGGGTATATAATGGGCTTGTCTCCCTGACAGAAAATATCCTGAAAAGCTAACAATTATGGACTAAAAAATCTTCTTCAAGGAATCAGTAAATTCTTCAAGGAATCAGTAAACGTAAATTTCTGGGTATATAATGGGCTTGTCTCCCTGACAGAAAATATCCTGAAAAGCTAACAATTATGGACTAAAAAATCTTCTTCAAGGAATCAGAAATAAGAAATAAGAAACAGGAAAGTAAGGAGTGCTAAAATCAGAGACTAAGTTAAAGTAGGACTCCAGAAGGCAAGAGGAAGTCCTGAAGTCAACTTTTGCCAAACTCAGTGAGTTTAAGCTTCAGATATCACAGCCTCAGTAGGACCAGCCAAAGGTGAAAAATCTAGTACTGGACTCTCACATAAATATGGAAGCTTTAGTGATAGTATAAACTAAAAATAAACCTGTCCCTCTAAGGAAATGCAAGCAAAGCAAAATAGCCTGCCTAAACTTGTTTCAGGGGATGGGAGAGGGAAGTAACTCTTGAGGAATAATAAATCATAACCACAACAATGCCTTACATGGTTTGCAGCCCCAAATCATGCAATCTAGGTAATTCAAAGGCCTTAATGCTATAATTTAATTTAAATAATTCTCACACTATTCAACATATATATGTATGTATATATGTATATATCCTTACATACGTACAAACATTTGTGCATATGTGCAAACAGTATCCTTTAAATATGTGCAATTACAATGTGTTAGTTAAAATTTTTTAAATTGGGCAACCCCTTTGGATCCCCTCCACTGTTGGAGCTTTTCTGTCCTCTCAATAGATTCTACTTTCCCATTTTAAAAAAAAAAGAAGAAAACAATTTTTAAAAAATTAAACAAAAAATAATACATAATCCTCAAATGGTAATGCCTCCATATGCTTGGCAAAAACAGCAAGTTCTCTGTTGAAGATTATACCTTTGGCTCAGGCTTCAAATAAACATCCTAAGAAAAATAAATTCATAGTACTAAATCTCAAATCATAAGTGAAAACAGACACTGTGAGTGAAAACCAGCAAGGAAGAAAACGAAACAAAACAAAACAACAAAAGACAGATGGGAGAATCAGATTCACAAAGACTTTAGGTATTGGAACTATTAGATATAGAAAATAAAATAATTAGGTTTAAATGTGTGTCATAGCTTTATGGTTGTCTGCTAACATCCATTCTCCATCTTTAGCAACAGAACTCTCAAGTGTTATTTAAGCATATGTCCACCCAGGCAGAGACTGTACTAGCCAGTCGTCCTTGCAGCTTAATGAAGCTGTGTGACTCTGTTCAGGCTGAAGGTGTGTAAACAACCAACAATAATCTTTCATGAAGCTAAAAAACAAGGTAAAATTCAAATACTTGATGACATTAGGGTATGAGTTGAGAGATGAGAAATAAGAAATAAAGTGTTCCAAGGTCCTTGTATTATTTTGATGGAGAGCAAAGATATTAATTACATTTAGACTCTGATAAGTGTGCGTGCTACAATTTTCAGGGTAACCTCTAAAACATGGAATTTAGGACGGGCGCAGTAGCCTGTAATCTCAGCACTGTGGGAGGCTGAGGCGAGAGAATTGCCTGAGATCAGGGATCTGAGACCAGCCTGGATAACTTGGTGAGACCTCATCTCTACAATAAATCAAAAAGTTAGCCAGGTGTGGTGGCTCACACATAATCCCAGCTACTTGAATGGCTGAGGTGGAGGGTTTGCCCGAGCCTAGCAGGTTGAGGCTGCAGTGGCCATGAATGTGCCAGTGCACTCTAGCCTGGGTGACAGAGTGAGACTCCAACTCAAAAAAACAAAAATAAAACATGGAATTTGGGCTTGAATGCAGGATCTCAGTCTCCAAATCATTCCAGAGGGGAAAAAAATTCTTTTTGGCTGTAATTTCAGCATTTTGGGATGCTAAGATGGCAAGATTGCTTTAGGCCAGGAGTCTGAAACCAGCCTGGGCAACGTAGTGAGACCTCATCTACACACACACACACACACACACACACACACACACACACACACACACACACACAAATAAATTAGCTGGGTATTGTGGTGTGGCTATTGATGAGGCTGATGTGGAAGGATCTTTTGAGCACAGGAATTTGAGGCTGCAGTAAGTGATGATTTCACTACTGCACTTCAGTCTGAGCAAGAGGGCAAGAGTGTCTCTAAAAAATAAATAAATAAAATGATTTCTCAGAGTGCTATTGCTTTTCAGCTGCGGAATAAGATTGCTAGGAGTCCAGGACCCCACCTGTCACTGGCCATATCCTTGCACCTGAGCACAACAGTGACCTTCCTGTCTCACGCACTTCAAGCTCCTTCATGTTTTCAGCCACCTTCTACTTGCCAGCTTCTTTCTAATAGGTTTTCCATGTCAGGAATGTTTGTTAACCTGCAAATAAACTGAGACATTACCTCTTCCAGGAAACTTCTCACTGACAGAGAAATGGAGACAACTCACTTTGGTCTTTACTATGGTTTAGATATAGTTTGTTTGGTCCACCAAGTCTCATGTTGAATTTTATCACCAGTGTTGGAGATGGAGCCTGGTGGGAGGTGTTGGGGTCATGGGGTTGGATCCATAGTGAATGGCTTGGTGACATTCTGGTAGGAGTGAGTGAATTCTCATTCTTAGTTCCTGTGAGAACTGGTTGTTGAAATGTGCCTGGAACCTCCTCCACTTCTTTTCTCTCATACCCTCTCTTTTGCCGTGTAACCCCTACATACTCTGGCTCCCCTTCACTTTCTATCATGAGTGGAAGTCTTCTGAAGTCTCACCAGAGTGGTTGTTGGCACCAGCTTCTTACAATCTACAGAACCGTAAGCCAAATAAGTTTACTTTCTTTATAAATTACCCAGCTTCAACAATGCAAACATGCTAAAACAAAATATACAGAGGATAAAATGGAATTCCTAATATAATGGAATTCCTATCATCCTGATCATAAGATGGCCTCCCTAGAACTCCCCTAAACCAAAAATAAAATTCTAAGCCCTCCAACCCACTGAATGGACCACTTCTGGGCCAAGGGAAATCCAAAAGAACTAAATTCCAATCTATGACTGAAAAGGAAGTGGGACATGCCTTGTTATACCTGTTCCCTTGTGGAGTTTAGACACAACTGACAAGCATTACATTAAAAAAGAGACCATAAGACTGACCAGACAGATTCTGTGGCAGTAAGATACTAAATTCCAACCTGATTCTGGTATGGCATCATACGACAGATATCAGGCCCTAAGAGAAATAAAAATATTTTATACCAAAATGTAAAATATCTTTGACATGTTTTGAAATAAACCTGCAAAGCCATCTCTTGGGGAAAATTTGTAGAGAATCTCCTCCCTTAGGAAGAGTCTGACATCTTTTAAGTTCTAAAAAGAGATTTTTATCACGTATTCTCTCTGAAGCTTACTACTTAGAGGTTTTATCTACATAACAAAAACCTTGACTACCACGACCCCTAATTTTATCCCAAGCATTTCTTTCTACTGATTTCAAATTCTTTAGATAGAGCTTAACTCTTTCAACCAATTGCCAATCAGAAAAAAAAT
Organism: Carlito syrichta; assembly: GCF_000164805.1. NCBI lineage: Eukaryota > Metazoa > Chordata > Mammalia > Primates > Tarsiidae > Carlito > Carlito syrichta. The sequence goes on along the minus strand of NW_007251334.1, from coordinate 140,964 downwards.
TTTTTTGTAGTGTTATACTGTTACTTATTTATTTAATTTTTATTATAAAGATGTGGGGTACAATTCAGGGTTAGGTATATAAACATTGATCATGCAGGTATCCTTATTGATGAAGTATGCCCCTAGAAAATCTTCTAATCCACCTATGACTTCTAAGACCCCATCTACCCCATGCTTCAAGATGTCCTGCCAAATCTTTCTGGGCAAACCAATAAAAACTTCACATGTATTGATTTATGTCCTTGCCTCTAAACCTCTGTCTCTGCAAAATGTATAAAACCAAGCTGTAACCCAACAACCTGGGCACATGTTCTTAGGATCTCTTGGGAGGGTACCTCAGGCCTTGATCACTCATATTTGGCTCAGAATATGCCTCTTTAAATATTTTACAGAATTTGACTTTTCATCAACACCCCAAACACTGCTCATTTAGATCTGTTCAGGCACACTCACTTAACTGACTGTCCTTTCTGCTGGCCACATCCAAGTGTCTAGACCAAACGTAAAGCTCTTAGAGTACTTGGACTATTTATTTCCCTCTTCCTATTACACTTTAAGTGTTTCAATATAGTGTCTATGCCTCTCCCTGTGATGTACTCTATTGAGAGATGCTTCGTTAAGTCTGATGTGAAGGCATACTTGAAGGATTCCAGGATGGAAAAGATCCTGTGGAGCCCTCTGAAAACAAAACAAAATAAAAAAGAGAAAGGTGGGATGGGGGGGCTTCTATAGTTGAGAGTCAGAAGGAGACCCTACAGCCCTTCACTGGCTATGAGTTTGACAGGAGACTTGTTCCTGAATGTTCAGCACTCCTCCCATACCCCTAGCTCCCTTGCCTTAGAGATGACCCCAAAGATGGCTTCATTATCCCTGGATCTTTCTTCCCCTGTTTATTCAGTGTGCCTTGTTAAGTGCTTACTGCATACCTAGCAATGCTGTCTGTCTTCTGCCCATAACCCAGGAGCCCAGATTCTCTGTTACTAGTCTCTTTTGGGTCTCCTGCTTCTGTTTGCTTCAGAGATGTGAGGTCTTGCCCCGCTAGCTCAGCTCATTAGGGCTTCTTTCATGCTAAAGCAGGCCCACAGGACTAGGAAATAAAGCTTTGAGCTAGAACAGGTTTCTAACCCCTTCCCTGCCTCAGAGGGTGGGTCCTTTCCACTTTGACAAACTTGATTTCCTTATCCCATTCTACTTCCTGCTGCAACCCAGCCCAGCGCCCTGCCTAGTGTGATCATGTCATTCTCCCTTCTCACCTTCCTCTTGACCCCCGCTCTATTCCTTCCCAGGCTCAGTATCATTCTGTCACCTGCTCATAGTTGGAAGACTGTCAGGTCAACTGCCCCACCCTTCCTTAGCCCATATGAAGCTATAAAGGCCCCTGCAACTCTTCCGCAACAGAGAAAACGGCAACAACATCGCATGGAGGAAGCCTGAGGAAACTAGGCATTCAACTGCCCACACTGAAGCTCAAGATTCTTTCCAAGAATACACACTGAGGAGACCCAAGCTCCTGGAAACTCTAGCCTCTATCTCTTCGCCTTCAACTCTCCTTTCTCAAGAATTCATCTGTCCTTTGCCTGCTAAGGTCTTGGCACATCTGGGATCCAGGCGTCTTCTCTTCCAGCCACAAAGAAGCAGATGAAGATGCAGAAAGGAAACATTCTCCTTAGGTTTTGGTTTCCATTGCATCTCCTACTTTTAGAAGCTGGTAAGTGACTTTATTTGAAAGTGGGTGGTCTGAGAACCTTTGAGGCATTGGGGGAGTTGTGACAACTGCTGGGACTAGCTCTGATTCTCCTCCATAGAGTGAGAATCATCGTTCTACTCTAATCACTTCAGCCTAACATTGTATCACCCGGGAAGCAGTCAACACAATGGTTAAAACTGTGGGCTCTGATCTCACATTGCCTACCTCTGAATCATGGTTCCATCTATTAACTCTATACCTGGAGTGAGTTGCTTCTCTGTGCTCCAGTTTCTGCATCTGTAAAATGGCAATAACTTGTGTGTGATTTCAATATTAAGAAAAGAAGAGTTTGCTGCCTTTTTTTTTTTTGAGTTGAGGTCTCACTCTGTCACCCAGGCTGAAGAGCAGTGACACCATCATGGCAGCCTCAATCTCCTGGTCTCAGGCAATACTTCCACCTCAGCCTCCAGAGTAGCTGGGACTATGGGCACAGGCCACCACGTCCACCTAATTTTTTGATTTTTTTTTTATAGAGATGAGGTCTTGCTATGTTGCCCAGGCTAGTCTTGCACTCCTGGGCTCAAGCAATCCTCTCACTTCGACCTCCCAAAGTGCTGGGATTACAGGTGTGAACCACCATGCCCAGACTACTGCTTTTTAAATATTACTCTTTATATCCTGCAAACCCAATTTCTTATCTGTCTCTTATGCTGATTCCACTTAAGCCTAAGTCAGCCTTAGACCAAAGAGAACAGGATTTAAGAATCAAAATGCCATGGGCTCAGGCAATCCACTCACCTCGGCCTTCCCCCCCTCCAAAAAAAGAATCAAAATGGACTCCCACTCTATTTCCATAGCTCTAACACTGTTAAAGACTTTGGGGCCATCTCCTACTTCACGAATGGAAAGCATGATTTCTTGGAGACTTCATTATTTTGAACCAGCATTAGCCCTCCTATAACTTCGACTCATTTATCTGACCTTTTTTAGATCGAATCTACTCTCTCTTTCACATATTCCCTTGGACATTCCCATTTCTTATTTAGTTTTACTCCTAATTCTTTTCTTAACACCAATTTATTCCACATTGCAGATTTCTGGGGATCTTACCAAAAAAGAACTAAACTCTAATCCTGTATTAGTTCAGATAAGACTGAGGAAAAACACACATCCCCAGTTGGTAGTAAAATGAGTCACAATCGAGATCGTAATAACCTGTGTGGTGTGGTTGGGGACTTAAATATTAAGAACAAGAAGCGTTGCCTCTTTTTAGAAAAAAATTTATTTTAAATATGTGAGGTACAATTCAATGTTAGGCGTACAAATGTTCATTATGCAGGTACCCTTGTTGATGAGGTATGCCCCTCCTCTCCCCTGGCAGTTTCTTTTTTTAATTTGAGTTGGAGTTTCACTCTGTCACCAAGTCTGGAGTGCAGTGGCCGCTCCCAGCCACCACAGCCTCGACCTGCTGGGCGCTGGTGATCCTTCCGCCTCAGCCTTCCAAGTAGCTGGAACTACAGGCACGCACTACCATGCCCGGCTAATTTTTGATTTATTGTAGAGATGAGGTCTCACCAAGTTGCCCAGGCAGGTCTCGAACCCGCGGGCAGGCAATCCACTCACCTCAGGCTCCCAAAGGCGCGGGATTACAGGCTGAGCCACCGAGCCCGGCTGGCAGTTTCACACTACTGCCAACCCCTTTCTTATAGTATTATGATAGTTGTTCAAGGACCGCTTATGAGTGAAAACATGTGGAGTTGGCTTCTTTTAAAATATCATTATACTCTATATACTCAATTTCTCTCCTCTTCCCAGCCCTGATTCCACTTACAGGTGGGAGAGGCCAAGAGTCTTCATCCTTCTGGGAATAGGCACAACTCTAGCTGAGCCTCCAAGTAGTTGAAAACCTTCCTATAGACCTCGGTTGATAGCCCTTAATCGTGGGAGATCTCACATGTTTGACCTACAAATAGCTTGTTCTTCTCTAGTCCTTGCCATAGTGATTGGGAGCTCCTGGAACTTAAATGCATATAGAGTCAGCCTCTTGCTGAAGATGCAGATATTAATACCTGGGCCCCATCTCAAACTCTAATTCATTTTGTCTAAAGTGATTTGCTTAAGAATCTTTATTCTCTTGATATAAAATAGATGTACAAATAAATAAATACATGAATATTTTAAAAATAATCCTTAATTTCAATAAGCTCCCATAAGTGATACTGATGTAGGTATTTTCTGAATAATATTCTGAAAAATATTTTTTAAGAAGGGAGCAATAGAACTCTAATAATAAATTAATCAATATATAGTAGTTTCATCTAGTCCTGTAACTCCTTTATGACACTCTTTACCTGCATTGGATCTTGTAGAGCAGAATATGGAATAAGAATAAGCTTACCTACCAGTAAAACTAAGTCATGTAACTCTGATATTGGGGGCAGGTAGGAAGGTGACTTAGCTTAGTACCTAAAAGTGCAGCTTCAGTAGCCTAGGTTCAATTTCCTGTTCTACCACTTACTAGTTTATAAACTTGGGCAAGTGTCAACATTTCTAAGCTTCAATTTTTTAATCTTACCTGGTGATATAATAGCATCTATGTTATAAGGCTGCAGTGAGGATTAAATAGAATTATTCATGTAATGAATTTAGCCAAGCATTGAGCAGAAAATATATATGCACAATATATATTTGTCATTAATTATGATTATGTTCAGCAATACCTTCTGCTGTGACCAACACATCTGTCAGTACTGGATTCAGTATAACCTCCATTGCCTTCAGCATATCTACCCCCAATGGAACCAGCCCAACTTCCAGTGAGACCAGCATAGTCACCAGCACTATGTCCAGCAAGACTTCTGGTGGGGCCAGCACAACTACCAACTCTGCATCCAGCACGACCCCCAGTGGGGCCAGCACAGGCACCAACTCTTTGTCCAGCACGACCCCCAGTGGGGTCAGCACAGGCGTCAACTCTGCGTCCAGCATGACCCCCAGTGGGACCAGCACAGGCATCAACTCTGAGTCCAGCATGAACCCCAGTGGGGCCAGCACAGGCACCAACTCTTTGTCCAGCATGACCCCCACTGGAGCCAGCACAGGCATCAACTCTGCGTCCAGCATGGCCCTCAGTGGGGCCAGCACAGGCATCAATTCTGGGTTTAGCACAACCCCCGGTGGAGCCGGCACAGGCAGCAACTCTGTGTCCAGCACGACCCCCAGTGGGGCCAGCACAGGCACCAACTCTGAGTCTAGCATGACTCCCAGTGGGGCCAACACAGGCACCAACTCAGGGACTAGAATGACTTCCAGTGGGGCCAGCACAACTGCCAACACATGGTCCAGCATGACCCCCGGCGACTCTGACACAACTGCTCATACTGGAATGTCCACAACTTCCAACAAAATTAGCACAAGTGCTGCTATTCTAGTGAGTGAGACAAAGCCTAATGGGTCTCTGAAGCCATGGGAAATCTTTCTGATCACCTTGGTCTGCGTTGTAGTGGCCGTGGGGCTCTTTGCTGGGCTCTTCTTCTGTGTGGTGAGTACCTGATATGTAGAAAAATGTCTGGGAGAAGGAGAAGCAGGAATATAACAAGAGACATGAATAGAAGGGACTGGCCCCAAGTCAGAGGTGGGTAGGGAGGAAGGGAGATCAGAAGAGAGTTACAAAGAGAAATAGCAAATTGGAATGAGAGGAGTCAATAAATGTGCAGAGGAAACTATTGACCTGTGGGAAAAGGGGGCCACAAAAAGAACTGAAGGCTGAAGGGAGGAGTACTAGGTGAGGGATGTAGTTGGAAGGAGAAGATTCCAGAAGGACTCCAGGGTGAAGACTTGGGAGACGGGGATACAATTCTGAAACTACTGTCTCTTCTTTTTCTAGAGAAACAGCCTGTCCCTGAGAAATATCTTTGACACAACTGTCTACCGCACCCATGGCCCGAACCTTGGCCTCAGCCCGGGCCCTCGAGGAAATCATGGAGTCCCCCACAGGTCTAGTTGGAGCTCTAACTGGCTCTGGAGAAGACCAGTATCCTCAGTAGCCATGGAGATGAGTGGGAGATACAACGGTCCCTGAGCGACCCCTGAAGCCAGAGTGCCACATTCTTCAAGGAGGAAACAGACCTGGGGGATGGAAGATCTGTGTTTCCTTTTATTCATCTCAGAAGAACCCTCCCAGCTTTGTCTGGGTTCCTGAGAGCCTTAGGGAAGACATTTCTCCCTTCTCTTGCCTTTACCAGACACTGGAAAGGAGATAATATATTGATCATTTGGCTAAAAAAATAAACACATAAAACATGTATGACAGAATCTGCGTGTGACATGGGTGGGTGTCTATAACTCTGAGTTGAATGTCCCAGTTATAGGAGAAAATCCCCATGCTGGAATCTATCTGGTATTCAAAATCCCCATGTAAAATCCAGAGACCTCTTTCATATCTGTGTATCCCCATTTTCTAATCCTTCTTGTCCCAAGCAGGACTCCCATATCCCTGAGACTCACCCAGGCTGACAGAAGAATTGAATTGGGAGAGACATTATTGGCTTATCAGTTAGGCCTGTGATACACAGACATTAGGTTATGGTACATGGAGAACCAAGAGCAGGATAAGGTGGAGGAGGTATGGTTTCCTGCTCTGCTGGGCAGGGTGTGTTCACTCAAAGTTGTGGTTCCCAGGAGATTTACATGTGCTCCAGACTTGACTACTTGTCAGGGTGAAGATGTTAGTTAACACTTGTCTCTCAGAGTGCTCCCTTGGGAAGCAGAGAGGCAGTGCTTCCTGGTTTCCCAAGGAAGGACTTTCTGGCCTGCTTATGTCTAACCTTTCAAAAGGCTCTTGGCAAAGACATGAGATTTTCATGAATCCCCTCCCAGAAGGGCTGTACATATCCTTTTCATGGGTCCAGGGGAGAAGGGTCCTTTAGGTCTTGGAAGACACAGGGAGCTGCTTTGGACATTGAATTTGTCCAATCTACAAGTTGATTACCTAGGACAGAGCTCTCAGCAGAGAGTTAGCAGTCTGTTGGAGATTCCCTCCAGCTCCTGGCATTGGAAACTGCTCTGCCTTCCACCACTTACTGGGTTTCTCACGTGTCAGCAAACCAAAGATTGGATCTTACCAATGGAGCTGTAATAAAACAGCTTGTTGCAAGGCAAGAATAATGCCATCTTAATGCAAAACCTCTTTGATGACTGATGTTTAACTCCTGCATACCAAAGTGCTCTGCAGCAAGGTCTTAAAACAATGCCTGTAGCATAAATAACCCCTCATAAAAGTGCTTACCACCTCCTCAGTGGTCATAGGTTTCAGCAAGAAAGCAGAAGACATGAGCATAAGATTTTTTTTTTTTTTTTTGAGTT
>NW_007251334.1:81174-133733 GCF_000164805.1 Carlito syrichta | reverse complement strand
AAGTCTCCATTAAATATTTCTCACTGAGAAGCTAGATTTTTCAGTCTCTTTCTTCAGCTTCTCAGCTCCCTTGGCCTTTGGAGGTAGGTTTGTTCTTGGTGAAACATTTGATGTGTCAGCCAGGAGCTGAGAGACCAAGAAACAGGTAAGGGGAGTGAAGCATCTTTGGGGAAAATCCCAGGGCGACCAGTCACGTCTATATGGGGTCATGTGGCACATCTGTTAAACACCTGTGGATCTCTGCATAAGTATGAGGAGTCCCTAAAAATGCAGGTTGCCTAAAGCTGTTATTAACTGAAAACTGCATAATGCACTGCATTAATGAAAGGAGCAGATGGCCACTGCAGTAGATTGGCCACTTCCGTGGACCATTCACTTGGCAGCAGAGGCCCTGCTAGTAGCAGAAGCAAAAATTAGATGTCTGAAGGAGGAATTGCAACTAGAAAAGGACATGTGCCTTTGCATTTCTCTCCTTGTAATCAATTTAGCAGACAAGATTGTAGACCAAGAGAAAAAAATCGAAGTGTTAGCATGTAGATTTGTTTGCCTAGGGGGAAAGAAATGGAAAAGACCAAAAATCAGAGCTAACATAATTAAGCCTGACTGGATGTGAAAACTTGGAATTCCTGGGACTGTTTTGAAGAGGAGGACTCTGATGACATTGAAGTCCTAGATGAGTAGGGGCTAAGGATCATTGGCGAGCTTGCCCCCTTGTGCAAAGGAAAGTGAAAGTTCAAAAACTGCAGAAAAATGGGAGTCTACTGATAAAGAGACCCTCACTGTCAGAGAATCTACTACTGCAGAACTCTCAGAATGCAAAGACCTTTAAACAACTAGTGAGGGAACTGCTGACCTCTTGGATGGTCTGATTGTGGGATACAAGGCAATGATGGCATTTCCTTACACAGAATGAAGCAGAAAAATGCGAGTAACATCACACTCACCCAGCCCTGTGGCAATGCCTTCATAACATAAGACAAACACAGGGAATCATAGCTTTTATGAACTGGATCATTCCAGCTATGAGAGAGGCTTGTCCTAGTGAAGGAGATGTGCCAGGAGAGATGACCTCCTGATGGTCAATCAAAGAGGCTCAGGGACTTCTCCCCAATAGTTAGGAGTGAAGCATGACATCTATGTTTGGGTTTCTATGGAACTTGATAAAGCAGTTTTTACTGCTAGGATGAAAAAGCAAGTTGCTATAGGGACACCAAGAGAATGGCATGGGCTTTTGCTGTCTTTGTTGAGTTCTATAGTGGGACGAGATGCATATGATATGGGAGAAACCACTGCAGATTTGGGAAAAGCAGAGAAAGCCGGGAACAGGGTGCACTTGGAAACCCATCAAGGGCTAACAAAGAAGAAAAAGAAAACCCCACAGGAAGAAGAGGAGGAGGCAAAGGGACCAACAAGAGGCACATGTACACAAATATGGCATAGTTTATTGGAAGCAAGAAAAAATAAACAAACAACCCCAAGAAAAACAAACCCCAAGAAAAAATAAGCAAACAACTTGATGTTGTATTAGTAGCCTTATGAAGGGAAATACAGCCTGAATAGCGGTTTCACCCCTTCTCTTCTGCCCCTTCAGCAGAAGGTGAAGATGACGGAACCCCTTATTCTAATGTTTCAGTCTGGATCCCAGCCCAGCCCTGAGATTTGGAGTGGGGCCAAGACCAACCCCATGTTTGAGCAATAGGGGGTGACTAGAGGCCTTATATTGAGCTCACTGTTTACTGTTCTCCTCCCCTAAAAATAGAGAGAAGACTCTTAACTTAGCAGATACTGGGACAGAATGAACTTTAATCCTTGGAAATTCAGCAAGACACCCTGGTCAATAGGCTGCCACTGATCGTTATAGGGGACAAATGACCCAGGTAAAAAGGACTTTAATACATTTAGGTGTTGGAATAGCTCCTCCTGCCCCATAAATAGTGTTTATTTCTCCTATTACAGAAAACATTTCAGGCATGGATATTCTATTAGGAAAGACTTTGCAAACTGCAGTAGGAGAATTCAGATCGAAGGTGTACATAGTAAAAGCTGTTTTCAGGGGAGTCTGTAAAACTCCCTGCCTCTGTCTGGATTGTCAGCATTCAACAATACAAATTGGAAGTCACGCTGACATAAGGCAACTATGGAGGAACTGGCAAAGGTGCATAACTGTCTGGCTAGCTCAAAGTCCATTGGATAGTCCCATCTGGCCTGCATGCAAATCAGACAGGTTTAGATGACCTACCTTAACTGTAGCCACCTTGGATAATGGCATGCCAATTTGCAACAAATGATTCTGGCAACGAGCCCTTTAAGTCCAGAATTGCCCGCCGTATTAGGCCCTATTACATATGCACAAAACAAAGCTCACCCCTTTGCTCCCCAAGTCCCCATTCCAGTGCCTGACACAGTAAGTGGAGTGTTATCTATCATGGATAACCTTATTGGTATATAGATGGCTCCAGCAGGGCAAATCCCCGCACTTGGACCACTGTTGCTATTCAACCACAAAATGAGACAATCTGGTTTGATGCAGGTCCATATCAGAGTAGTCAGTGGGCTGAGTTGCAAGCTGGATGTTTAGTAATCACACAAGAGCCCTGGCCCCTGGTCCTTTGCACTGATAGCTGGGCTGTACTCAAAGACCTGACCATGTGGCCAGCACAATGGAAACAAGAAAAATGGATGATTATGCACAGGCCCATATGGGGCATGAACATGTGACAAGACATATGGGAGAAGCTACAATACCCTGCAGTTGAAACAGCAATACCCTGCAGCTGATTTAACTGTATTTCATGTGGCCACATACAAAAAATACTCAGTTCCAGGAAATATAGAGGCTGACGCCCTAAAAAGAATTAGAAGCATCATGCTAGCTGCTGAACTAGCAACATGAGTACATAACAAAAGTATTCACAGAAGTGCAGGTGTTGGCTGGTAGATAGTCAAGAAGGAAGAAATGCCCTTAAAATATAGTAACCCTAGCCGGGCTCGGTGCCTCAGCCTATAATCTCGCACCTTTGAAGGCTGAGGTGAGTGGATTGCCCGAGCCCACAGGTTCGAGATCCGCCTGGGCAGCGAGACCTCTTCTCTACAATAAATCAAAAAATCAGCTGGGCATGGTAGCGCATGCCTGTAATTCCGACTACTTGGAAGTCTGAGGCGGAAGGATCGCCGGAGCCCAGCAAGTCGAGGCTGCGGTGGCCAGGAGCGGCCACTGCACGCCAGTCCGGGCGACAGAGTGAGACTCCAACTCAAAAAAAAACAACCAAAAAAACCCCCCAAAATATAGTGACCCTAATAACTGTTACAAACTGTTTATCAAGTTCACGATTATAGACCATAGCAAGCAGGACACAAAAGGACTGTCCACCTAGCAAGGACTTACCAAGTGGATTATACAGGACCTCTCCCTGTAAGCCTAGGAAATAAATATGAATTAACCTTTGTGGACACTGCTACTGGATTGCTGCAAGGTTTTCCCTGTAAGTGAGATAATCAAGTCAGTACTATTAAAGGTTTGGAGGCTCTCAGTACTATGTATGGGTATCCCTAGTGATTTGGCAGTGACCAGTGGTCCAATTTTGCAGCACATGATGTGCAGGACTGGACCAGGCATGGCACTTTCATCTGTCATGTAACCCCCAAGCTGCAGGGTTAATTGAAAAGAAAAATGGTCTGTTGAAAGTACAAATTCAAATTAATTCAGGAAAGCAGTACCTTTCATGGATGGATGAATGTATTATCTACAGTCCTGATTTTTTTAAATTCAGTCAAAAGGAGGTGCTTTGCCCATGTGACCTGTTGGGGCAACTGCTGCCCAAGTCTACAGTCGTTCACTTTTCACATACGGGTAACTGAGATCTGATTGACAACCAGCGTATTTTGTGTATGAAGATGCCAACAGATATACTCCCAGGGGAGGGGACTCTCCACTGGAACTTGGAATGGCAAATACCCCTAGGTTGGATAGACTATTTCCTGCCAAAGAGTGGGGAATATTTTGGACAGTTAGAGTGCCGTGTTTGTCCTATTGAACACTAAGACCCATGATCACGCTCTATAGATGATGGAAGAAACATATATACCCCAAGGCAAGGTGTTGAGTTCTCAAATGCAGTATGTTCTCAACCAAATTATTTTGTCAACCAGTGCTGACCCTTCATCCCTAGGCAACATATATGGTATATGGCCCCCTAACAAAGGCAAGACCTGCCTCTTTACTAACTGCTCTACATGAATTGACTAGCATCATTCTAATACATGGAGAAGACTTTCCTTTGCAACCCATTAAGTTTGTTTCCTTTTGTCCTTAGTTGTGCTCTGTCACTACTATCACCAGCTGTCACTTATGAAGAAAACCGTTTCCTACAATGGGCCGAGGACTAAGTCAAATGTTTATAGAAGAACACCCGTGGGTTTGCAGTCTCACGCCACTCTCCAGTGCCTCCAGCCTGCCAGTAGGGGTATCTCCCTTCCAAGAAGATTGGATAGAATATCAGAAATATATCACTGCTTTCCAAAATTACATGATGGTATTGAATACAAGTTTGATGAGAGATAAAATACCCCAATAGCCCATTAATACTACCCTTTCTAAAAGGGAACATAAGAAGAGTTTTTCTGTCAATGAAATTAACTCACTCCTCAACTAGCAACCCCCCATTAAAGAACAATATAAATGGATGCTGCAATGGTATGACCCAAATATGGATGGGCTTATTTGGTTAATTCCATTTTTTGGCTAGCTTAGTTAACTTGCCCCTCCCCCAATATTGGGAACAAAATAATCGTCCTAAAGATACCTGGTCAAACAGTACAAGGTATATGGAATGGATACCAAGAGTCTGATGTTTACATACTACAACATGACAAAGTACTGACTGACATGCTACAGAATGTGCATTGGGTCCAATAATCTACTTATTGGCCCCAAATGGAATTCCCTGAATATTGGTACCAACTTATGGCTTTGGTTAGCCCCTGGGCCACTACAAAGATGTTTTTTTGATTATTCATGGGCACAAGGTAGTTAATACCCTTACAAAGCCTATATCAATCTCCTTCATTTGAAATCCTGCTAAGCTCCATCTGTTTTTCACTGGTATGATCATTTGGCCTCTGTTTTTCTTCCTCAACTGGGCATTGAAGATGTTATTTGGCATGTAGAAGCTTTAAAAGATATACAAAGAGTGATTTAAATGATAGCCACATAGGAATCTCTCTTTTAAATATGGAAGTCACTCTCATGAGAAAGTCTGTCTGCCAAAATCACATGGCTTTAGACATAATCACTGCTGCACAATGGAGGATTTGTGTGATCATAAAAGTTGAGCACTGTGTTTATATTCCTGAGAAATCAGATAATATTACTAAATTAATCACTAATATGAAAACCCAATTAATCAATCTCTCAGGCCAAATCCCCACTTTAAATGATTGACATCATAGCTGGTTTGGATCCTGGAGTATCTGGTGGCAGAAGCTGATTCTTGGTTTAGGTATTATACACATATGTTGTTTACTGTCTTGTTTTTGCCTTTACTATTGCTACAGTACCTGCCTCCAATGGGACCAACACACTGCTGCTAAAGCTGTACAAAATCAAGCACCCTCTTTTAGGTCCAGGGACTATCATGGTAGAGGTAGGTGCGGGAGATTGTAAGGGCTGGGTTCAGGGAATGGAGTGTGGGAAGAAAGCCTGTTGCATGGTAAGAGCGATGCCATCCTGAAGTGAAAATGCTGTGATGACCAATGTTTGATTCCTGCATACCAAGGTGTTCTGTAGCAAGCTCTCAAAACAATGCCTGTAGCATAAAGGTGATCATGGGTTTTAGTAAGTCTGAGACATTACCAGCTATAAGTGTTTTACCCTAAAAGCTTGCTTTATAAAGGATACTTTCTGGAGGGTGATGCAGGAATCCACCATCTCACAGTCATCTAAGGCATTGCTTTTGTTTGTTAGTTCCTATTAAACTTTTCTTTCTGAGAAACTGGATTTGTCAGCCTTTTTCTTTACTTCTGTTCCATGAAAGGGTCATGTGTGCAAAGTGACCCCCAACGCCAAAGGAGACAAGAAACAAAAGAAAGAGGCAGACAAATCCAGTTTTCAGTAAAGGGTGGAATTTACAGGCAGATGGTGGTCTTGGGTAGCTGCAAGACAGGTAGATCTCTGCACTGTGACTCCGTTATATACAATAGGGAGTTGGTATACATGCCTTGTAGAGACAACTAAAGCTGTGTTAAGAATAGGGAAATGTTATGTGCGTCATAGCCTATAATTTGTGCAATAACATCAAGGTGGCTTTGATCTAAAGGCAGGGACTGGGCATGGTGGTTTACACCTGTAATCTTAGTGCACTGGAGGTTGAGGTGGGACAATCACTTGAGGCCAGAAGTTACCAGTCTGGACAATATAGCAATACCACATTTCTAAAAAAAAAATTTTTTTTTAAATAATGGCCGTGGTGATGCATGCCTATAGTCCTACTTACTCCAGAGGCTGAGAAAGGAGGATCACTAGATCCTAGGAATTTGAGATTACAGTGAGCTATGATCACACCACTGCACTCCATCCAACCTGGGCAACAGAGCAAGACCGTGTCTTTAAACAAAAAAAAAAACTAAAGGCAAGATTTACAATGAGTACATGTTCTTATACTAAGGACAATAAATAAAGTAGGAACCAGGAGGCATTCGTGAAATTGGGGTTATTCAGATGTCAGCATTGCGAATTAGCATGCAAGGAGTCACTTCTCTCCCCACAGCCTTGGGGGTAGGATTATATTACATATACTTGCTCACCACAGAACAGAGGGAAGCTGAGCCATATGAGGGCCACCATCATCATCTCCATCATCTCACTTAAAGGGTTCCAGCAGCCAGAAGGGGAAACCGAGTTGAACACTCTGAAAAGGTGCCTCCCACTGGTGGGAACTGTGGAGGACATCATGTGGAAAACATGAAAATAAATAAGACCAGGCAAGGGAATCCAACTAGATTATTTAAAAATGTGAAATATACACTTTCAAGTCTACATTTCTAATACACAAATTGAAAGAGACTGGCTACTGCTGAGAATGATATCAGTAATCCGGAAGAGCAAGTGGAGAAAATAACTCAAATAGACACAACAATACAGAGATGGAAATCACCCAAGAAATATAATACACTTGGAGGACAGACCCAGGAGGACTGATGTACAAGTAATAAGGTTTAATACTGAAAAAAAGAAGAAGGAGGAGGAGATGGAAGAGAGGAAGTAGAAGGAAAGAGAGAAGAGATGGGATTGAGAAAAAATATTTGAGTCTGTAGATTGAAAAGTTCACCAAGTACAATTATGAAAATATACCAAAAAACATTGTTTTTACACTTTCAACATGTTAACTATGTGGTATGCAAATTATATTTGAAGCGAGTTGCTAAGTTATTATCAGGCACATCATGTAAATAAAAATTTTTATTTCCGAAGATTAACAACAATGACTTGAAGGAATGGGCACTTTAAGATGGAGGAAGGTGAAAAGGGAGGAATCCTTTATGAGCAATTTAACTTGTGATTGATTCACATAGTTATGTTGTGATTTTCTCGGAACTCCCAGCAACTGGAGCGTGTGTAGAATTTGGAAGCATCATTACCCAGCTTTCGTCACGGAATACACTTTAATGTGGCAAAGATCCCACCCACCAAGCATGTCTGACACAAGCAGAAGTCCAGGAAGTGGACAGGGTTAACATGTTGCCCATTCAGACCTTTTACTTTTGCACTGTTGATTTAGTACAATGACCTTTAAGCACAATGGTGTCTGCGCACCATATCTTGGAGGCACATAAAGACTTTCTAAAGAGTATTCTGCAGGTGTGGGCTGTTTTATGGGAAACTTTCCAGATCTTTAACTTCCATATATACTTTTTGCCTAATCTGATCTGAGACGACTTCTGTGGCATCAAGCTAACTGTACTTCTCTGACTCCCCTTTTACGATCATCCAACATTTTCTCTTTAGCACCTATATCATTATAGCACATTTCCTGGGGGTCTAGAACATTTCAGGGTGTTAAATAAAGGGATATCTCAAAAATCTGTTCTAATTTAGGTATCATATACCCAGAGGAGGGCTTCTCGTTTTCCTCTGCCTCATATAAATTCCTATGAAAAGATAAAAGGAGTGTAACAAGTTGATAATTTTGGTATGTGTTAAGATGTTATTTATGCAGATATGCTGTATAGTGAGGTAGCAGGGGTAATAAAAATTTCCTTTTTTACTGTTGCTTCTCTTCCATCCACTGTCAAAGAAGGCATTTTTTTTTTGAGGGGGTGTCCCATGAGATTAGAGAAAGGTGGAATTGGTAAGAAATAATAGAGGTGACAGTGTCTCATTTGGCTGAAGCTAAAATCTCTTGGCAGCCAAGCCTCGTCATCTGTCTGTCTGCCTATTTTAGAATAGTCAAGATTTGTAAAAATTTGCTGGGACACAGCAACTTGCTATGAAGCACACTTCTCTGAATTGTACATCATTCTCCTTAAGGAGAAAGAGCTTTCCATTCACCAGTGTCTTGGTCTAGGTGATAAACTGTTTATTTTGCATGCTTTCAAGGACAAAGATGTTGTAAGTTCCATATTTACTTCCAACTGATTGTTACATCTTAAGATAAAAGAAACATAGAGAGGATGTACATCATGTCAGCTAAGAGCATAGATTGTAGAACTAGAATTTCTGGTTTCAAATCTAAGCTCAGTGTGACCTTGCACAAAAATTATTTAGCTCTTCTGGGTCTCAATTTCCGTATTTGTAAATATGAAGGTGATAGCACTACCTACTTCATGAGATTATTCTGAAGCCCTTGGAATAGCCCTGTGTTTGGTAAGCGCTTTACACATTTTGTTATTAATATTGGGTAAGTTAGAGGTTCATATTTTCTTGAAAATATGAAAAAACATTTCACAGGAAATACATTTTCATTTACGTTTCACCAAAATGTTATCAGGGCTATAAACTGAACACTTTGAGTCTTAAAAAGCACAGGAAAATTTTTAAAAGTTTATAAACATATCTTTTGGTGCAGCGAAGTATAATACAGTAATAAATAAAAGCTCATCAGGCAAAAAATAATACAGACTCTGTGACATTCTGGAAAAGACAAAGCTATAGCAATAGTTAAAAAAAATCAGTGATTGCTGGGGGTTATGAGAGTGGATTGATGAATGGGCAGAGCTCAGATGAAATACTTTTAGGGCAGTGAATCTATTCTGTATGATACTGCAATAGTGGCTACACATCACCATACATTCATCAAAACCTGAAGAATGAACTCTTACGTAAACTAGGGATGTTGAGTGATAATGATGTATCAATGTAGGTTCATCACTTGTAACAAATGCACCACTCTGGTGAAGGTTGTTGATAGTGGGGGAGGTTGTGCTTGTGTGGGGACAGGATGCCTTAATTTTGCTGTGCACCTAAAACTGCTCTAAAAGAAAAACTTTATTAATTAAAATATATATTTATATTCTGTTATATATATACGTAGCAGTAGAGAATTTATATAACTGGTACCTAATGTTACATATAAAGAGAGAACAGTAGAATAATATGGAAAAAATGAAGGAACCATGTAAAAACGTGGACTGCTGAGGAAGAGCTTGCTTATATGCTATTAAAAAGGACAGTACTGGATATAGAGATGCTACAGTGTTTAGAACCTATTGGAAACATTGCAAAGAGTAGCAAAACTATTTTATTATTTCAGTGTTCATATTTTCTATATGGTAGAAATTACGTTCTTTGCATTTACTAAATTTATAATAAAATTTTAGATTAAGCATAAACAGATGAGGAAATACATAGTTTTTCAAAATTCTTTTTGAGAGTATACACAAAAAAAATTAGAAGAATGCTGCTCAAGCACCTATGGACGTTTCTACTCAAATGATCGTTCAGATATTTAATGCAGTCTAAGCAGCCTTAGGAGAAATCTTCAAAGCTAAGGATGGCTATACCCTCAGGGTAGCCAGCTTGTAGGAAGCTGGATCGCAGACATGGATTATATTGGGCTATATTTCACAGAAAGTCTTGTGTCTTTGTTTTTTGTTTTTGAGTTGGAGTCTCACTCTGTGCAGAGGCACACTCAGGCCATCCCAGTGTCAACCTGCGGGCTCCAGTGATCCTTCCACCTCAGGCTTCCAACTAGCTGGAACTACGGGTGCACGCTACCATACCCGGCTAATTTTTTTAAAACTTTTTTTAAAATTGTAGCGACAAGGTCTCGCCAAGTTGCCCAGGCTGGTCTTGAACCTGTGGGCTCAGTCAATCTCGCCTCAGCCTCCCAAAGTGCTGGAATTATAGGCTGAGTCACCGAGCCCGGCCTTGTGTCTTTGTTTTAGTTATTTTCTGATAAGTCATATACCATATGGAAGGTACCTTTGAGACTTCCTTCTCATAATAAAGCTTGAATTGGTGATAAACTAAAATTAGGAAGAGAAATGACTACTTGTTCAGCCAGGTGAAGCAAATCTGAGCCAGGACATGGTGAGGCTGAGAGGCATAACAGCAAGAATCTGGAATGTGGACATTTCGTAAAGAAAACTTTCAGCACATGTCATACAAGAATGAATTCCAAATCTATTTCTATGCCCTCCAAAAGAGACCATTTAAAAGGAAATGAAATTGAATCACCGATATTGGACAAGCTTAAATCCATATCCCCATCCCTCACCACGGCCCTCTTTGCCATTGGTGGGAATGAGAGTCCAAAAGCTAAGTTAGACAGTCACAGCAAGTCAAGTGACATTTTTTCTTGCACCTGAGTTTCACAGTGTAAATTTCAATTAGCTGTTAGTTGTGACCCTAGAAATAGGGTCCCCCACTGAAGAACCATTGCCAAAGATAGACCCAGGGAAATGACTGGTTCTCTACCCCATGCCCTTTTCCACTCACCTCCTCTTGACACTACAAGTGAGCTTACTCAGTGTCCACCTTCCCCACACTTGGAGAGTTCAGAGGGGGTGAAGTATGTGGCTCACACAGCCACGTGCTGCTCTGCAGCTAGGAAGGGACACTCTGGAGAAAACTAGTGTGTGTCTGATTCTCTTCTCACCCTCCAAATCCCCAGTTTCCCCCAGATAGTCTCATATTGATCTTTACCACCCATGTGGTTCCATTTCTTCTCTTCCTCCTTCTTTCTTCTACAAAGGCCTCCTATCTTGAAAGTGAGGCATACACAGGGAAAGCAGGTTTCAGGTCAGTTCTAGTTCAAAGGGTGGGTCCCTTCCATGCTGACAAATTTGATTCCCTCATTCTGCCTCCCTCCCTGCCCCTCCTCATGTCTGCACCCTCCGGTCACGCAGACCCAACCCTCTCTTCCGCCTTGATTCCTGCAGGGTACTTCTCTTCAAACAGCCCTGAATTGCAGAAAGCACACTGCAGAGATGCCCCTCCCTGGGAAGGGAGGGCCCAAAGCTCTGGTCTCCACTACCCAGTATCAGCTATAAATACCATAGATATGCCCACGAGGAAAATAGAAGAAAAATAAGAAGTCAAACTGTAGAACAATTTGTGGGGCTCCCCACAATCACCTCCACAAAGCTTACCCGGCACTGGCTGGCCTTCAGATTTTCACGTGCAACTTGATTTTCCATCAAGGCTCAGGGGGTACGCCCCTTGACCCTCTGTCTCTGCAGCTCATCTTTTCTCGGGAATCAAGGCTTTTGGATGACAGCTTCCTTTGTGTATCATTTCAAGATGAGAAGAGGAAAAATTTCTCCTTTCTGGTTGCTGTGGCTACATCTTTTTGGACTCCTGGGACCCAGTAAGTGAATTATCAGTTGAGGGAGAGGGTTATGAAGGCCAAATAAAGTCTGAAGGAAATGGAGCTCCCTGTCCAGGTATGACAATTCTTCTAGAAGCAAAGATGGTTCTTTTTTCTTTTCTTTCTTTCTTTCTTTTTTTTTTTTTTAGCCCATCTCTGCAAAAGATACTACTGATCCAATTTCATTGGCCATGACTCTGATGCTACCTTAAAAGCAAATCTATATTCATCTCTCCCAAGCTGTGGGTGTGAGCACAAGTGGGGGTGGGGGAAGGATGGATTTTTCTCACTTTCATTTGTGTCTTGGACAAAAGTTTTGTTTTTAATAGGAAAATTCTAATTCCAATGGCATTCTTAATCCCAAATGAGAACCAGCTTCTTAGAGTAAAGTCAAGTAAAAATATTACTTCTTCAGATGCTGCCTGATTTCAAATCCATGTTTAATCCCCTCAGAATCCCCAGTGGAAACAAATTGGAGGTTGGCCACTGGTACACCAGAGCTCTGGCACCTGATCAGCAGTGGCAGTGAAAGAAAATAGCCCAGAGGGGAAAAGCGAAGCAATTCTGACCACCTGAGCCGGTTCTGTTGACTCCTGTCTTTGATTGCTCACAATGTCAGTGATTCTTCCTTAATGATTACAGACCAGGTTAATCAGCTTATCCAGCTCCTTTTCCTTTATATAGGCTGGTACATCAGGAAGAGGGAGGAGCGAGATGACAGAAAAGGTCTAGGTTGAATGATATGGAGGAGTTTTGGTGATACCCCTTCTTCCACAGTATGCAACTGTTTCCGGCACCCTGTTCTGGATTTGCCCACTCACTCTGCCCCTGCATCCCCTCCTTCAGCCTTCTCTCTTTTTCTTCCCTTTCCTGTGGCTTTCATCCTAGATACTTCAACTGTCTCTACCTACACATGACTTCTAGACCTGCCTCCTGCTTGTCCTAATTCCTAACTCAGTCCTATCCATCAGATTCTAAACAATAGTATCTTTGCCTCAGAAGAACCTGTCATTCATGCAGTTGGTCCACAATCATTAATAGAGATCCTGCTCTGGACTAAGCACTGCTACATGTGAGGACTAGCATGGGAAATCCACAGTCCCTGCCCCTGTGACCATATTGCCTGAGGAACTTGTTTAAAACAATTGTCTTGGCCAGGTCTGAGGTGGCTCAGACCTGTAATCCCAGCACCTTGCGAGGCCAAGGCAAGAGGATTGCTTGAGCCCAGAAATTCGAGACCAGCCTGTGCAATATAGTGAGACCTTGTCTCTGCAAAAAAAAAAAAAAAAATTGGCTGAGTGTGCTGGCATGTGCCTGTAAGTCCAAGCCACCTGGGAGGGTGAGGTGGAAGGATCACCTGAGCCCAGGAGGTGGAGGCTGCAGTGAGCTGTGATCATGCTACTGCACTCCAGTCTGGGTAACAGTATGAGACTCTGTGGTGGAGGGGACGTGGGGGTGGAGAAAGAATGAAAGAAAGAAGAAAATTAAAAGAAACAAGTTAAAAAAATAAAATGAACAATCTTATGTCTCCCATGATAGGATAGTGGAAACTTTGCTCCATGTAGTCATTCAGGGACTCAAGATGAAGGTGGCTTTGCCATTTTCAACACATGGTTTCCAATGTTGTCATCATTTCAGCCCAAAGAAAAGGTAAAAGAGCAGTGTTTTGTATTATTTTGTGATACAGTCAGTCGAGGTGTAGCCGCAAGAGGAGAGACTCAGGAAAACAAAGTGTGCTATATTCAGAGGTCCTAGAGAAAGGAGACATAGCAGTGCCATGCTGGACATGTGAAAAAGACATGAGGATGGTCAGAAGGCAGAATGAGGTAAGGTTTAGGCCATGCTTTTCACTGAAGTTTTTGTGGGAAAGACAAGGGAGGGCACAGTGGACAATTTAGGATTGGCTAGTTTGAATAATTCCTGTAAGCCTTGGACTACTGGGTGGTCCCTAGTTGCTTGGTACCTGGCCCCGGGATGATTAATGCAGAATATTGCTTCCTGGAGTGTATGGACCAGATAGAGGAAGTGTGGTTCTGCATTGGTTAGTTTGCATATCAAAGACATGCTCCTAGCTGGGCCCTTTGCTACTTCTAAGAATTGGCCAGTCCTGAGAGAGGCAGTCTCTCTCTAGTCAGAAAAATGTGTTAAGATGTCAAAACATCATAATATACAGAAAAGTAGAAAACATATACAAGTAGAAATTAAGAAATGGTATTTACTCTTAAACAAATGAAATGGAAATTGTATATATTCCTTCCTTTTATGGTCTTCTCACTAGGGCTTAGACATGTAGCCGTATCTAGCCACAAGAGAAGCTGGGAAATGTAGCTTAGCCATGTGCACAGGGAAAAGAGAAAAAATGGATCTAACAGTCTGTAGACCTTGCATGTCCGAAAATGTCTTTATTCCAACTTCACATTTGATTCATAGCTTAACTGGTTATAAAATTATAAGTTAAATACCATTTTCCATCAGAATTTTGAAGGCACTGATCCACTGTTTCTAGCTTTAAAATCTGGTATCATTTTGATTTCTGATCCCTTGTAAAAGACCCATTTTCTTTCTCTGGAAGATTTAGGATTTTCAAAAACTACTGCTTTTAAATCTCATGATGTGGTGCTATAGTCCCTTATTGCATTAGGGACTTATTATAAAGTAGAAAGTTAAGTTAGTCAGTACTGGAAATTTTTCTTGCATTATTTTATTTGATGATTGACTCCCATACATTTTTTTTCTGCATTATCTTTCTGAAAAATCTTATTTAGATGTTTGACTACCTGAGCTGACATTCTAACTTTCTTATATTTTTTCTTTTGTCTTCCAACTCTATCATTTTATTTTTCTTTGGGGGAGATTTCCTCAGCTTCTAAGGTCTTCTAATTCTTCTAGTAAATTTTGAAAAAATTTTTTAATATCAGAGACTTCTTTTGAAGTTGATTTTGCTCTCTTCATTGTCTCAGTTGTCCCTGACTTTGCTTCATAGGATGTCTGTTTTGGTCTTTATTTTTCAAGTTAGAGACTTTCTTCAAATATCTGATAATTCTAGAATGTCCCTTGCATTTGAGTGAAGCGCTAAAATGATGACTGGGCGCTCTGTGTGCAGGTGTGGGATCTGTCAATTGGTGGACTTAGCTCTAGGGAAATTTAGCAGAGACCTGGCAGTTTTAATTGGGAAGACCTTAAAAATATCAATATCTGGAGACTTTTTCAAGTGTGGGCTAATTTCTTTCCACAAGAGGAATTCTCCTAATTCCTGCCTAGAGGGTATAAGCCTAGCTGCCAATGTGCTGGAAGTTGAGTAAGGAAAGAGAAAATGAGAGTTTTACAGTTCAGGGTATAAGCAATCACTTGTGTGGTTTTAGTACAACTCATTAATACTGCCCTCAGCAGTACCTAGGATTTATGGTCCACTATCTACAGAGATCAACTATCGAACTCTTATGAAGGAGAGTGGTGTATTCACCTAAATACTTGAGTCAAAGAAGGGATCTGGGACTGCGAGATGGTACCTAGCTACCTTGTATTTCAACCATCCCTCTTGGATTTAGCCGCACACCACACCCACATCTTCAGAATCACAATTCCTGAACCTTCCCAGGACTTCATAGAATGAATAATTTACTAGTGGTTGACTCTCACCCACAATACAGGCCTGTATGTTGTAGCTTTCTCTGTTCTGTTGAAGAAATATCACACATTCACCTGCTAGTATATTACACTAAAAACAGCTTATCTGCTGTTGTCATGGCTCTAGTTCTTTGTCCTGTGGAGTTATATCTTTTGTTATTTTTCTACTGTTAATTTTTCTGTGAAATCCTTAAGTCTTTATGCATACTCATTAAAAAAAAATTTACTCCAGGTCAGATGCGGTGGCTCATGCCTGTAAACCCAGCACTTTGGGAGGCTGAGGCAAGAGAATTGCCTGAGCCCAGGGGTTTGAGACCAGCCTGGGCAACTTGGCAAGACCTCATCTCTACAATAAATAAAAAAAATTGCTGGGCATGGTGTCATGTGCCTGTGGTTCCAGTTACTTGGAAGGCTGAGGCAGAAGGATGGCCTGAGCCCAGCAGGTCGAGGCTGCAATAGCTGTGAGTGTGCCACTGCAATCTAGTCTGGGCAACAGAGTGTGATTCCGACTTTTATTTTTTTATTTTTAAATTATTTTCAGTAATTTTATTTTATTTTTGTGTGTGTGTTGGAGTCTCACTCTGTCATCCAGGCTGGAGTGCAGTGGCACGTTCATGGCCACCTCAGCCTCGAGTAGGTTCAGGTGATCCTTCCACCTCAATCTTCCAAGTGGTTGGAACTACAGGCATGTGCTACCATGTCCGGCTTGTTTTTTGATTTATTGTAGAGACGAGGTCTCACCAAGTTGCCCAGGCTGGTCTTGAACCACAGAGTTTAGACAATCCTCTCATTTCCCTCTCTCAAAGTGCTGGGATTACAGGCTTGAGCCACCATGCCTGGCAACTCCAACTTTAAAAAACATTTTTTTTACTCCACTTGGTGTCAACCCCATCAAGCAAATCTATTCTCAATAAACTGAACCCCGAGCCAAGTGCAGTGGCTTACACCTGTGACACTAGCGTTTTAGGAGGCCAAGGTGAGAGGATTGCTTGAGTCCAGGAGTGTGAAGTCAGTCTGGACAACATAATGAGAACTTGTCTCTACAAAAAATTTAAAAACAAATTAGTGGGTACTGTGCTATGGAGTAGTTACTCAGGAAAGACTGTAGTGGAAGGATCACCTGGGCCCAGGAGGTTAATGCTGTGGTGAGTCATGATTGTGCCACTGCACTCCAGCCTAGGTGACAGAGTAAGACTTTGAGTAAAAAAAAAAATTAAACATGTATTTCCATCTTGTCCCCCAATCCAGTGAACACTCTTCAGGCTCCATCTCAGTTCATCTGTGCAAAAAATCAACTTGGCTAACCACCATATTTTTGCATGGCCTCTCTATTCTCTTGACTTCCTTGATTCACCATTTAGAGCTTTATTCCTATCTTACTGGTTGTTCCTTCTCAGTCTCATTTATTAGCTTCTTCTCCTCCTCTACCTGACATCTGACTTATGGAGTACTCAGGGCTTGGTCCAAAGCCCTCTTCTCCAGCTATACTCGCCTCTACAAATGATCTCAGCCAACCTCATGGCTTTAAATACAATCTACATTTAGATAACTTCCAACTTTATGTTTGTCGTTCTGAACTTTCCCCTGAGACATAAGCTCAGGCATCTTACTGCCTACAAATAGTCTATTGGATACCTAATGAACATCGACTACCCATAACAAAAAAAAGTGCCATATTTTAATTATTTTTTTCTGTTGCCTGTT
This sequence comes from Carlito syrichta, assembly GCF_000164805.1. Classification (NCBI taxonomy): domain Eukaryota; kingdom Metazoa; phylum Chordata; class Mammalia; order Primates; family Tarsiidae; genus Carlito; species Carlito syrichta. The sequence goes on along the minus strand of NW_007251334.1, from coordinate 116,598 downwards.
TAACATGAATAATTTCTTGAATTGAGGTATAATTTTTGTATAGTAATTTTTTGGAATACAATTCAGTCCTATGAATTTTGACAAGTGCTCAGTCATGGGACGGTTACCATCATCGAGATACAGAACGTGCCACCATCCTCCAAAGCTCCCATGTGATCCTATGTAATCAGCCCCTCCCCTCACCCAGCTCCTACAAACCACTGGTCTGTTTTCTGTCTCCCTTATTTTGCCTTTGCTAGCATGTCATGTCAAAGGAATCTTATAATATGTAGATTCTTGAGCCTGACTTCTTTCACGTAGTAAAACGTGTTTCAGAGTCATCTGTGTTATCAAGTACCAGTAGTTTCTTTCTCTTGCTGAATATCTCCTATTGTATGGATATGCCACAGTGAGTTCACCCAGATGAAGGACAATTGGGTTGTTTCTAGGGTTTATATTAAACCTCTAAAAACACCTATATACATGTTTTTGTGTTGGACTACATTTTAAGATTTGATAAGAAAAGGATAATGCCAAGAGAAAGCATTGTTCTGAAAGCAAAATAGAGAATTAAAAGTAGTATGATTACTTGAACAAATGTTTAAAAAAATAAGTCTAAGAAGGTGGAAAGAAAACACAGAGAAACAGATAAAAGAAAGAAAGCAAATATCAATATAACAAAGAAACACACATTTTGATAGTAAACTCTCCAGGTCTACAAGGAAGTATAGGGCATGTGTATTTGAAAAGAAGAAACAATGTTTGTTTTAAAATCCACAGCCACCAGAGCGGCAGCATCTGTGTTCACAACGTTGATTACAGCGTCTGAGAGCATCACATCCTCCACAATAACATCTGTGCCCTCCATGGCCTTCACCACAACCTCTAATGCCATCAGAGGCTCTAAGACCACCAAAACGCCCACTGTAGGCTCTGAAACCCCAACCATCACCACAGCCTTCACTGCAGTCTCCACCATGGGTTCTACTGCAGGCCCTGATACCACAATGGCTACCACAGCAGACTCCACCACAGCCTCCACCACAGGTTCTGAGGCCACAGTGACCTCCACCACAGGATTTCAGACCACCATGGCCACCTCCACAAGCTCCACCACAGGCTACAAGATGGCTTATACTGAAGGCTCTAAGACCACTACGTCCTCTACTGCAGGCTCCACTATGGCCTCTACTACAGGCTCTGAGACCACAACAACCACCACTGCAGGCTCTACTATAGCCTTAACCACAGGCTCTGGGGCCACCACGGCCTCCACCACAGGTTCTGACATAACCACAGCCTCCAGCACAGACTCTGAAACTACCACAGCCTCCATTGCAAGGTCTGAGGTCACCACGGCCTCCACCACAGGCTCTGAGACTACCTCAGCCTCCACTGTAAGCTCCACCATTACCTCCACTACAGGCCCTGAGGGCAGCATGACTTCTTCTACCACAGGATCTGAGGCCAGCACAACCACCACCTCAGGGTCTGAGATCCCAGTGGCCTCCACTGCAAGCACCACCACAGGTTCAGAGACCATCACGGCATCCACTGCTGACTCTAAGACCACCATGGTTTTGACCACAGGTTCTGAGACCACCACAGTCACCTCTACCAGTTCTACTATGGCTTTAACCACAGGCTCTGAGGCCACCATGGCCTCCACCACAGGCTCTGACACAACCACAGCCTCCGTCACAGGCTCTGAGGTCACCATAGCCTCCACTGCAGGCTTTAAAACCATCTCAGTCTCCACTTCAAGCTCCACCACAGGCTCTGAAGTGGCCACAGCCTCTACCACAGGCTCTGAGATGGCAGCCTCCACTGCAGGGTCTGAGGTCATCACAGCTTCCACTTCAAGCTTCACCACAGGCTCTGGGGCCATCATGACCTCCACCACAGTCTCTGAAACCACCTCAAACTCCACCACGGGCTCCAAGGACACCATAGCCTCCACCACAGGCTCTAAGGTCACCACAAGCTATGAGACCGCCATGGCCTCCACCACAGGCTCTGAGACTACTACAGCCTCTACCACAGGCTCTGAGACCACAACAGTGTTCACTGCAGACTCTGAGGCCACTACAGACTCTACCAGAGGCTTTGAGACCACCATGGCCTTCACCGCAGACTCTGAGGTCACTATGGCCTCCACTACAGACTATGAGACCATGATAGCCTCTACCTCAAGCACCACTGCAGTCTCTACCATGGGCTCTGAGGCCACCATGGCCTCTATTACAGGCTCCACCACTGCCTCCAACACAGGCCCTGAGGTCACCATGATCTCTACTGCAGGCCTCACCACCGATGCTGCCACAGACTCTGAGGTCACCACAGCCTTCACCACAGGCTTTGGGACCAGCATGGTCTCCACTGCAAGCTTCACCCAGACCTCTGCCATATACTCCAAAGCCACCATGGCCTCTACCACAAGTTTTGAGATCAACACAACTTCCAATGCAAGCTCTGAAGTCACCACAGCCTTCACTGCAGGCTTCATCACAGCCTCCTCTGCAAGCTCTGAGACAACAATGGCTTCCACTGTAGGCTCTAAGACCACCATGGCCTCAACCACAGACTCTGAAACCACCACAGCCTTCACTGTAGGCTCCACCATGGCCTCTGCCATGGGCTCTAAGAATACTGTGGCCTCCACTACAGGCTCTGAGATCACCACATCCTCCATCACAGGCTCTGAGACTACCACAGCCTCTACCTCGGACTCCACCATGGCTGCCACTCCTGGTTTTAAGACCACTGTGGCCTCAACCACAGGCTCTGAGATCACCACAGCATCCACCACAGTCTCTGAGATCTCCACAACTTCCACCACAGGCTCTGAGATCACCACAGGCTCTAAGGCCACCATGGTCTTCACTGAAGTTTCTGAGACCACCACAGACTCAGAGACCACCTGGGTCTCCATTGTAAGCACTATCACAGCCTCCATCACAGATTCAGAGACCACTACAGCCTCTACCTCAGACTCCACCATGGCCTCCACTGTAGGCTCTAAGACCACCATGGTCTCAACCGCAGATTCTGAGACTACTGTGGCCTCCACTGTAGGCTCAGAAACCACCACAGCCTCTACCGCAGGCTCTGAGACCACCATGGCCTACACCACAGGCTCTGAGATCACTACGGCCTCTACTTCAGGCTCAGAGACCAACACAACCTCCACCACAGACTATGAGACCATGATATCCTCCACCACAGGCTCTGGTACCACCACTGCCTTCACCACAGGCTCTAAGGCCACTATGGCCTCTACCATAGGCTTTGAGGCCTCAACCATAGGTTCTGAGGCCACCACAGCCTCCACCACAGCCTCTGAAGTCAACACAGACTCTGAAGCCACCAAGATCTCCACCACAGGCTCTGAGGCCACCACAATCTCTGAGGCTACCACAGCCTCCACTACAAGTTCTGAGACCATCATAGCCTCTAACATGGGCTCTGAGGCCACTATGGCTTCCACTGAAGGCCCCACCATGGACTCCACCACAGACTCCAAAGCCACCATGGTCCCCACCATAAGTTCTGAGATCAACATAGTCTCCACTGCAGGCTTGGAAGCCACGACAGCCTCCACTGTGGGCTCTACCATGGCGTCCACTGCAGGCTTCACTACAGCCTCCTCTGCAGGATATGAGACCACCGTGGCCTCCACCACAGGCTCCATAATGGTCTCCACCATAGACTCTAAGACCACTGTGGCCTTAACCACAGATTATGAGACCACCATGGCCTCCACTACAGGCTCTGAGACGACCATGACCTTCACTGCAGGCCCTGAACCCACCATGGCCTCCACTGCAGGCTCTGAGATTACTACGGTCTTCACCACAGCTTCTGAAATCAACACAGCCTCCACTGCAAGCTCCTCCACAGTCTCTACCACGGGTCCTGAGTTCACAATGGTCTCAACTTCAGGCTCCACCAAAGCTTCCGCCATAGGCTTTGAGAACGCCATGGCCTCAACCACAGATTCTGAGACCACTACGACCTCCGCCACGGGCTCTGAGATTACCACTGCCTCCACCACAGACTCTGAAACTATCACATCCCCTATAGCTTCCTCCTCAATCTCTATGCTCACCACACATCTGTCTACCTATACTCTGCCCATGACAACCAGCAGCACAGTTTCCAAGATGCTGACTGTCTCGAGCACAGCCTCTGAGAGCTCCATGGGTTCTTTGTCAGCTTCTGGGCCCACCATGTCCTCATCTACAGCTGCTAGGAGCCCTGAAGCTTCCACCTCACCTTCTGGACCCACCTCAGGCCCTAAGGTCACCACAGCCTTGGCTTTGGACTCATCGCCCTTCTTGGCCTCTACCTCTGGAGTCACTGCAGTCTCCACCAGTGTCTCTGCTATCACTTCTGTGCCCACAAAGGTCGCTGACATTTCTCATCAGCCCATCACCAGCATAGCTGTGTCAGGTAATAACCAGCATGTCTCCTCTGAGCACACACATCTTAACCCCAGTAGCAACCACCACCCTTTCACTTGTTCCTGTCATCTCTGCCCTGAACCCTTGTCAGGTCAGTTCATGGTTAGGTACTATTTCCTCTTCTTGAATCCTGTGTATCCCACTCTGACCTTGCCTCCTTTTATTTATTTCCATCAGAAACACTCCTTTACAGATATCCCCCTAACTACTGCGAGTTCCTTACATTCTGTCACTTCTGCCTCCAGCAAACCCACCTGTTCCTGTCCCTCTCACAGTTTTGTCAGATGCTCTCACTTCTGTGCCAAGTACATCAGCTCTGTTTAACCCACCACCTGGGACACCACCTCCTATCAATATATTCTCCCCTAGTCCAACGAGTTGGCACATCACATTCATGGGCTGAATCTCACCTGTTTTCTGTTTCTATAAATAAAGTTTTATTGGAACACGGCCACACCTATTCATGTACATACTGTCTCCAGTTCCTCTAGGGAGTTGCAACAGACAGCATGACCCCAAAGCCTAAAACATTTACTATCTGGTCCATTAGAGAAAATGTTTTCCAACCCTCACTCCAGTCTAAGATGAAATGATTTTGTTTTCACTCTGTCTCTTACTGGGAGTGACAGCCCCTCTGTATGCGCCACACACTCTTGTGCTGCATCTGGTTCCATCTCTTTCTCCTGGGCATATTCTGGTGACCGGCACTGTTCTCGATCAGATTTTAACCACTTCAGAGCTGGGTATACCCATTGCTCCCTAAGTCACCACCACCACCTCTACTGTTTGGTTCTGTCACCATCTGAACCTACCCTCTCCTGTCCCTGTGATCAGGGACTGGGCCACTGGGTCAGTTTCTTCCACCTCAATCCAAGCACACTCACCTAGACTTTGCTGACCCCTACAGTTATGTTAGGTGCTGTTACCTGCGCTCCCAGCCACGGCTGCTGCCACACCCATGAGTGATTCTTATTCCATCATCTCCTCCTTATACCTAGTGACAACAATCACAAGAGAATCAGGGCCTGCCACAGTCCCCCCAGCCCCTATTTGAACAGATCTTCCATTTCTGCATCCCCCATGATCACGTTCATCAGTCTTCTGCCTCCACCATCCCCACCAGAGGGTATGTTCTACCTCCTTCTCTCTAAGACATTCACTCTATTCTGGAGTCATGGCCATGGCAAGTCACTTTCCACCATTACTTCTCTCCCCAGCCCCTCTCCTGAGCCACCCCACCATAGGTGAGCTCGATTCAAACCTCTCTGCTCTAGGAGCCCTCTCCCCTTTAATGATCTCCACCATAAATGAGCCATCTTGTATGACCTGTGTCCTAGGCACCAGGACCACTGGAAGCAGACCAACCAGCCCCAGCTCTGTCACCATGTCCCCTGGCATGGACTCCACAGCCTCTGCTGCCAGCCATACTGTACCTGGAATGGTTCCAAATACCTCTGGCCTGGGCACAGCCACTCCCAGAGCATCTACCACCTCAGCCCCTGATGTCTGGACCACTGCAGGACCTATCCACAAGTTAACCAGCACACCTAGGGCCAGCACCAACTACCAGAAAACAGGCCCAGTGTCTACCAACACAGATAACATGAACCACACACCAACAAACATCATCAAACCAAGTGGACATTTACAGCCTTGGGGCATCATCCTCATTTCTCTGGCTGCGGTCATGGTTGGAGTTGGATTGTTAGTAGGACTGAGCTTTTTCCTGGTGAGTATCTAGCATGGGTTAATGGGGGAGGCTGGTGAGAAGGCAGATCATGAATGAGAGGAGAATTCTAGGGTATCTAGAGTGGGAGAGGAGAATAAGGTTTGTGCAAGGATTTGAGAAGCACACAGGATGACATAAGGACCAGAGAGAAGCAGTGGGTCAGAAAGTGAGACATGAAGTAGTAAAAGAGGAGGAAGATGAAGTCGGGGCCAACATGAAGGGAAATTGGGCAAACTGGGGAAAAAGAGAAGCAAGTATTTAAAGAAAATCATGTCTCCTTAATAAAATGAAATCTGGGAGTTAAGAGTATTTCGGCACGGGCAGAAGAATCTCCAAAGAGTCAAGGATCTTTAGGTACATTACAAGTGTTAGTGCCTGCTGCTTTCCTTTTGATGCTTTTGCACCAGTAAAGATGAATACTCTTTCTTCCTTCTCCTCAGGGCAGTTGATAGAATAGAAATGTCGGAACATTTCACTAAATACTGAGTGAGAACAAAAGGGAAATAAATATAAAGAAAGCAAAAAACTTTAAAATGTTCATCCAAAGTGCAGGTTTCTGGTGGTCTTATTTCTGACAAATTTCCAGTACTCTCAGCACTCTGATTCCTTGTTCTGTCTGTAATCGTTATTCTTGGACCTCCCATTGCTGCCCTGCTCTCTGGTATTGGTCTTTTTTTGAATACATACTTTTCTTATAATGGTTTCACATTTCTTTGCATTTTTTCTATTTTCTTATAATCCTGTAGCTTCACATTTGAGGAATGAAGCTGAGATAAATCAGGGGTGAGCAGGGATAGGTCCTCCTGGCCACAAGAGATTGTGCTGCTCGTCCCAATTCTCAGCTTAGTGATGTGACACTGGCAGCTTAAAATCTGCTGTGGTGGAAGTATTTACACCACAGAAATTAGCAAACACTACAAGCTTGTTATTAAGTATTGAACAGCATACTACTGGGGAAAATGGACAAACATATTAAAAAAAACTCACTGCAACCACAAAGTCTTGGCTTAAGATAGTCAACTTACCAAGACTTTATTTTAGAGTTCTCAGCCTGTTTTTATATGTAGGTTACATCATAAAGACTCACCATCTAGAAATTGCTTCCTAAATTGCTTTATAATTTTATTTTCAAGATCAACAGATAATAATGAAAACAAACATTGAATTTTTACTAAGTGCCAGGCTCAAGGCTGAATGTTTAAAGTGTATTATGAGACTGAATGCAGTGGTTCAAGCCTGCAATCCCAGCACTTTGGGAGGCCAAGGTGAGGGGATTGCTTGAGCCCAGAAGTTCAAGACCAGCATGGGCAACATAGCAAGACCTCATCTTTACAAAAACAAAAAACCTAGCAGGTGTGGTGGTGCATGGCTGTAGTCCCAGTTACTCGGGACACTGAGGTGAAAAGATGACCTGAGCCCCAGAAGGCCGAGGCTGATGTGACCCATGACTGTGCCACTGCCCTCTAGTCTGGGTGACAGAGTGAAAAAAAAAATGTGTCTAAAAAAAGAATGTGTTATATCATTTAATACACTCTATAATCCCATGAAGATATTAAATTCATCTTGTAAGCAAGAGAGCTGGAGCTCTGTGATCTATTTGCCCCAGCCCATGCAGTAAGTGGTAGATCTAGATTGCCAACCCAGGTTGGTTTGATTCTGGAGTTTGTGCCTATAATCTCAGGTTTCTGAGGACTCTCAACTCCACATGGCTGTCCTCAGCTTTCATAGGTGATAAACAAAGTGAAAAACTGTCTTTCACATAAAGATGTGGATTACCTTTATCTTGAAAGTCTAAAATCACGTAATCTTATGATCTGCAGAGCAAGAGCCTGAGTATTCACATAAAGGGGATATATTAATAAGGGAAGAGGGAAGGTTATTTTCTTGAATAGAAGAAAATGTGACAGAGATCACAGTAAGGATGGTGGTAAACAGAAAAAAAAATGAGCAGTTTTGAAAAGTGGAAATCTGACAGTGGTGAAATAGACATGTATAGTGATTAGGAAGAGGAGACTTAATTTTGGTAATTTTATTTTCTTCTTTTAGAGAGACTTTTTCCTCCCCCTGAGAACTAGTTGTACTTACTACCCCCATGGCCACAGCCTTGGCCTTGATCTGGACCTGGACTCGGCCCTGGGCTCTCGAGTGTTCCACAGCCTGGGAAATGAACTGGTTCCTGGAAGAGGATTTGAGATTGCTCATGGAGGAGCACATGGCTTTGGACATGGAGTTGAGCCATAGCCATGGAGGTGGCTATGAAATAAATCATGGTGGATATCATGGACACGAAGGAGGTCATTGCATTAGCCATTAAATGGATCACAGAAGAGGCCGCCAAAGAAGCTATGGAAGTCACAGAGGAAACCACTGAGGAATTATTAAAATGAAGCATAAAAATGTTCCTGGGAGTGTGAGTCATGGAAATGAACATGGCCTAGGTCAAGAAAAGAACCAGAAAAAGGATCACAGCAATTTGATGACATTGAAAAAGACCAAGCAGAGTCTGGTTTTGAAGAAAACGCACAACTTTGCCTGGCTTGGAGATGACTTCTATGGGTCCTACTTGAATCTCAGACTGTTGTGGGGAGCCGTAGTGATTACCCTCAGGACATCTTCCCTCCCATCTCCCACCAAGTCATGGTCAATATTTCTCATCCCTATGTTTCCTCAGGTTGCTATAAATATTACCACAACATCTTTAAGAAACAAAAGCATATTATGAATGTTAACAGGACCACAGGCTTACTTGTTTTCCTATTTGTTCTTTCCGTTTTCTTTGTGAGGTGTTTTTTGTTTTGTTTTTTGAGTATTTGCTATGTACTTGCCAAGCATTGTTTGTACAGTCTTTAAATACATCATCACTGAATCCTCAAAATATCCTAGGAGAGACTGGGCATGGTGCTTCACGCCTGTAATCCCAGCAGTTTGAGAGGGTGAGGTGGGAGGATTGCTTGAGTCCAGAAGTTTTATACCAACCTGGTTAACTCAGCAAGAGCTTGTCTCTACAAAGCATCAAAAAAATTAGCACATGGTGGTGTGCGCCTGTAGTTCCAGCTACTTGGGAAGCAGAGGTGAACGGTTCATCTGAGTCTAGGAGGTAGAGGCTGTGGTGAGCCATGATATTGCCACTGCACTTCAGCCTGGGCAACAGAGTGAGACCATGACTCAAAAAAAAAAAAAAATCATGGGAGGGAAATATCTTTTTTTTTTTTTTTTAAACTTATCTGAGAGGAAATATCTTTATGATCTTGAGATAGGCAAAGATATTTAAGCAAGACACAAAAAGCACTAACTATAAAAGGAAAGTTTGATGATTTGGACTTCATTAAAACCTAGTATCAGAATATATCTCTAAGAGAGTAAAAACAAAAGCAAAGATGGAAGAAGGTATCATAATATGTACATCTGACAAATGACTCATATCCGGAATGTAGAAAGAACACTACAAATCAACAAGAATAAGAATGTAATTTTAAAATGGGCAAAATATTTGATAAATATTTAACAAAAGGGAATTACCAAAATAACCAGTGGACATTCAAAAAGGTACTTGCTATCATTGCTTATCAGAGAAGTGGAATTTGAAACCACAATGAGATGCCACTACACACACACCATGATGACTAGCATTTAAACGACTGACAATGCCAAGTATTGGAAAGGATGTTAAACTACAACTCTCACACATTGTTAGTGTAAATTGATACAATTATTTTGGGAAAATGTTTGGCAACACTAAAATTAAACACACATATACCATATGACTCAGCAATTCTACCCCTGAGTGTATATATCCAACAGAAATGAATGCCTCTGTCCTCCAAAAGACATGTACCATAGCAGCTCTATTCATAAGAGTGCCAAGCTGAAAATTATCCCAAAAGTCCATTAACATTGGAATGTGTAGGTAAACTGTGACATAGTCACACAATGACATAGCTACCCAGTGGTGAAAAAATAACATACTACGGAATCATGCAATAGCGTTAATGAATCTCATAGTTAATGCTGAGTAAAAGAAGTAAAAATAAAAGAGTACATACTATATAATTCCATTCACATGCAGTTCAAGAACATGTGAAATTAATCTGTTGTATAAAGGTCAGAGTTGTGGATTTATTTCTGAATTCTCCCAGTTGGTCACCTGGAGTCCTGGCAGTCAGCACTCCCAGGGTCATGGTTACTCACAGCGGCCACCTGGGCTCCCTGTCCTTCCCTTCAACAATCCCTTTATCTCAGCCACTGCTGTGGGTGATAACTTAAGTCACTTTTGCTATGGATCACAAATACCCCATTTTATACAGTACGTAAAACAACCATATTGTCTTAAATTAGATTTTTGTGTATTTAGGGGACTTTGAAGTGAGCAGATGGAAATTGGAGGAGGTAGGACAAGTATGAGGGAGGACCCCAAAGTAACCAGAATTATCTTTTGGAGGTATTACCCTTTGTAGTACAGGCTTCCCCTCTAGGTAAGTTTTGTAGGAACCCATTGGCATCAGGGTACCAGTACAGAACTAGTATGAAGTCATCTCTGCCCCCAAGCCTAAATTGTTCAGATAACCAATCCTACGTTCCCATTTTTATTTTTATTTTTTGTTTTTGAGTCACAATCTCATTCTGTCATCCACGCTTATGGCCACCACAGCCTTGACCTGCTGGACTCAGGCGATCCTTCCGCTTCAACCTTCCAAGTAGCTGGAACTACAGGTGTGCACCACCACTCCTGGCTAATTTTTTTTTAATTGTAGAAACAAGGTCTCACCAAGTTGCCTGGGCTGGTCTTGAACCCCTGGGCTCAAGTAATCCTCTCACCTCTACCTCACAAAGTGCTGGGGTTACAGACTTGAGCCACTGTGCCAGGCCTACGTTCCCAATTTTAAAGGTCAATTTTCTGAAATCTTTTGTTATACCAAATATTGTAAACTTCAGAGTTCGCGTATGAAAACAGAAACCACTTCAGATATTTCTAGCATAAAGGAATTTAGTACAAGAAGTAGGTACTTATAAAACTACTTGAAAAGCTGGAGGAGGGAAAGTCAGGATGACAAATAGCTTTCAGATTTATTGCTACAGACAGCAGAGATCTACTGTCACCCAGAGGCAAGGACAGGCAGGCAACTGCTGCCAGTCCCTCCCCTCCACAGTCCCTCAGTGTGCAAGAGACAGGGAAATTCAGAGACCACCAAAATATCCTCACCCATGATATTTTTAAGCCATGCATGCAGCCAGTCATTGCTGCTACAGGACTGAGTCTCATGAGAGTTCATCTTATCAGAGGATTGTAAAATGTGTCTAGGACCTTCCGGCAAGGAATCCTGGAAAATGTCATTCCCAGGCTCAAGTCTCTGTCATCCAAAGGAGAGCTTGGAAGGACATTAGATATGCCAAGTGTCAATATACATGTGGGGAGAGATGCAGTAGAACTGGAGATTGGGGATTAAAACTAGAAAGGGAAGACAGACTTGTTGTCTAGACATCTGAGGGTAATCTGAATTAGTTCACGCTAAAATTAAAAAAGCAGGGCAGAGAGAATCTGGAATTCCATTCAAGGCTCCTAAATATGAGTCTTTTATTGTTGTTGTTGTTGTTGCCTAAGTTGGACAAAAAAAAATTCCAAGATTATACTGTGACTCTATAATTTTTCTATTTGTATGCAAATGTTTAGATCCTAAAATTTCTAATACTGGGGTAAATTAATTTATTATTCTATAAACAAGACAAAAGTTCTCAGTCTTCAGTTCTGCACCCTTGTCCCTTCATGGTTGTCAGAACTGACCCTGAAAATAGGCATCCAAATATGATGTTTTTCCAGTCAGCGTTGCTTGAACAAACTGCTTTCGGCTTACTCATTCTAATGGAATGTCCCTGCTGAGAAATACTGAATCTGCTTTTGTTTTAAACCTAACCTGGCTGAAAATTTGCAGCTTCGGTGGAAGTTCCAGAATTTCTGTGGGTGAAAGATTTAAGTGCACACAATTTGGGAGCAGCTGGGACTATCTAGAAGTAACATTTGCAAATGATGCCTTCTTTTTATAGTGATTAAGAACATGGCACAGGATCCAGACTGCTTGAGTTTGAATCTACCTCTCATTAGGTTTAAGAGTCTAGGCAAGGTGAACTGAGCAGCTCTGTGGCTCAGTTTTCTCATTTATAAAATGGAGATAATTGTGGAACCTAAAGCATAGAGTAGTTGTAAATTCTAAATGTACTCATATCTTTAAGCACTTTAAATAATGTCTAGTTCATAGAATACTCAATAAAAGTTAAATATTATTAGCTATCATTAGATTGTTTATTCATGGGTATCATATGAAGGAGGGGAGAAAGTACTTTTAGGGATCTTTTGTAGAAGCTGTTTTTGTATAGCAAACATATTATTTTAAACCAGATTTTTGTGTATTCAGGGGACTTTGAAGTGAGCAGATTTTGACTGGAGGAGGTAGGACAAGTATGAAGGAGGACCAAAAAAAAAACCACCCAGAATTATCTTTTAGAGGGTGGGCTGCTTGTAGTACAGGCTGCCTCTCTACCTAAGTGCTGTAGGAACCCGTTGGCATCAGTGTACCAATTAGTGTTGTTGTGAGAGGCTGTGTTTGGCTTCAATGTAAAAAAATTTTTTTGAGGGGAGATTCTTTCAAAGACTTTGCCCATTTCCTCTTGGACGATTTACATGAACAACTTGTGGACACCGTGCTAAGTGTTCAGCAGTTTTTGACCAAAAACAGCATGACCTCCATGCCCTACCCTCCTTATCCACCCAATCTTACCCCAAGCAACTTTTTTTGTTTTCAAAGATGAAAAAAGTCCTCAAAGGGAAACATTTTTCAGATGTAGGAAAAGTGAAATAAAAAACAACAGAAGCACTAAAAGGCATCAAAATTGATGAGTTAGAAAACTGTTTTGAGCATCAAACGAAGAGTATGTTGAAGGTGACTGAAGTTTAAGCATGTAAAAATAAATATGCAATTCTTTATAAATAAATTCTGGGTTTTTTGGATTCCCCCTCGTACCTCCTTATCCCTCTCCCCACCCCAGGGCTGCTGCCCCTTTCCAAAGATGTTATATCAGGGCCATTTAAACATTTTTGTATATGCAGGTAATCAGGATCATATTGTTAGAATATACTCCAACATATTTTCCCTTCTAGATATTTTGATTTCTATCCTCTGCAGCTTTTACAATTTCTTTTGGTTGTTTTTTTTTTTGAGTTGGAGTCTCACTCTGTCACCCAGACTGGAGTGCAGTGGCCGCTCCCGGCCACCGCAGCCTCGACCTCCTGGGCTCCGGCGATCCTTCTGCCTCAGCCTTCCAAGTAGCTGGAACTACAGGCGCGCGCTACCACACCTGGCTAATATTTTGATTTATTGTAGAGATGAAGTCTCGCCAAGTTGCCCAGGTTGGTCTCGAACCCGCGGGCTCAGACAATCCACTCACCTCAGCCTCCCAAAGCACGGGATTACAGGCTGAGCCACCAAGCCGGGCTAGCTTTTACAATTTCAAACTTAGCCAAAAGCTGGAGGAGAAAGATTTGATGCTTACAGCCCTTGAAAAGTCCCTTGCAGACAGGAATGGGGAGGAGAAATTCCTTTTTTTTTTATTTGGAGTCTCACTCTGTCACCCAGACTGGAGTGCCGTGGCACGCTCCTGACCACTGCAGCCTCGACCTGCTGGGCTCCAGCGATCCTTCTGCCTCAGCCTTCCAAGTAGCTGGAACTACAGGAGAATGCTACCATGCCCAGCTAATTTTTTGATTTATTGTAGAGATGAGGTCTCGCCAAGTTGCCCAAGCGGGTCTTGAACCCCTGGGCTCAGACAATCCACTCACCTCAACCTCCCAAAGCACGGGATTACAGGCAGAGCTACCGAGCCCAGCTGAGAAACTCCTTCTTAATAGAAAGGAGGAAGGAGAAAGTAAGAAGGAACTAAGAGGGTATGCTGATAAATGGGCACTTTATTCCCAGCCTGTCAAAGTTGAAGCTCCAAAGGTGTTTGAGCAATCAGAGAACTGTAGGAAATCTCAGAGCAGAGGATTCTGCCTCACTTCCAGAATGTGCTCAGAGCAATCTCAAGTTCCTTAGAGAAACTCCACATTTCTCCTTAGAGAAGCTCCTTAGAGAAACTCCACATTTCTAAACTACAATGTGGGCAGCACCACTTAAGCAAAATTGCGCTGCCCACATTGTAGGTTAGAAATGGCATCAATTCAGTGGACCAGAGGATTCTACCCTCTCCACTGTGGGTGAAGAAAGCATTCAAGAGAACCCAACAAGTCAAGGAAGTGCAGAGAAACCCAGTGAAACTGGCCTGAAGTCATGACAAATAAGCATCAGAGTTTGGGACCCAAAGCTGGAGGCCACAGCAGGAATCCTGGCCATCACCAGACCCCAAAGACCAGATGGCATCTTCAGTTGAACCAACATGGGATTCCCAATGACTCAGTGGCATGAGATACAGTCTAGGAGAGACCTTCAAAGTCTAAAGGCAGCTCGTGAGTCCAGAGTTCCTTCTCTACCACCACAAAGAGATATAAATTCCCTCTTCCAGCAGGAAGCCATCTTGGGAAAGAGAGGTAGAAGTGAGAGTCCTTGAAACTTCATATAGGCAGAAGATTTAACCAAAAAGGAGTTTTTTAACACTGGCATGAAATAACTTTAATCTTTAGCCTTAGGTCTTTCTCCCCACATCTCTTTTCCATCACACCCTTCTGTCCTTAAGAATGGGGCTCCAAAGTCAGGTGATAACAATTATATCAAGTAATGTTACATATTTTTCTCACACATATAGGTTGTGCCATGTAAATGTTGACTACTTTGATGTATGTAGCATTTGGACCTTGAGTCAGGACATTCGCTCCCTGCTCAAAAACCTTCCATCAAGGTTTGGTTAGGGAGATTAGTAATACCCCCAGCTACAGGAAGGGAGATATTCACCAAGTGTCCTTCTACTGGTGGTGTGTTGGTAAACATTTAACAGCCACCTCTCCATGGGGAAAAGCCCTGATTAGTAGAATTTTGTGATTACTGTGGTCTACATATTCCTAGCATTGCCCATTTTAAGTTACCGACATGATGTCACTGGAAAGGAGTTTGTGAAGAGACACAGTAGCAAACCAATATATTATAAGATATTGTAGAAACAAATTAGGAAGCACTGAGTTTTTAACATAATTTATTTAATTGCAATTTTATATGCTTTTATTTTGTAAAATAGACTACTTTTTAGAGCAGTTTTAAGTTCACAGCAAAATTGGGTGAAAAGTAATTCAAAAAATCTAAAGGAAATTATAAAATGTCATGAGACAATTGAAAACAAAAACATAACATACCGAAACTTATGGAATGATAAAAGCAATACGAAGAGGGAAGCTGTCTTTCTTTGTACTGCTATAAAGGAATTCCCTGAGACTAGGTAACATAAAAAGAAAAGAGGTTTACTTGGCTCACGATATTGCAGGCTGTACAAGAAGCATCATCTGCTTCTAAGAAGGGCTTCAGGTTGCCTCCACTAATGGTGGAAAGCAAACAAGAACTGTCATGTGCAGGAATCACATGGCAAGGAGGGTAGGTAGGTCCCAGACTTTTAAAAATAATCAGCTCTAAGGCCAGGCCCAGTGGCTCGCACCTATAATTCCAGCAATTTGGGAGGCCAAGACAGGAGGATTGCTTGATCCTAGAAGTTCAAGACCAGCCTGGGCAATATAGTGAGACCTTGTTTTTACAAAAAGAAGACATACAATTATCTCTGTTTGCAGATGACATAATCGTATATGTAGAAAATCCTAAAAACTCTGCCAAAAAAAAGCTCTTAGAGCTAATAAACAAGTCACAGGACATAAAATCAACATATAAAAATTAGAATATGTAATGTATAGAAATTGCATTTCTATACATTACTGATGAATTGTCCCAGAATGGGAAATTAAGAAAATCCCATTTACAATAGCATCAAGAAGAGTGAACTACTGACAGAGCTAGGTTGTTCACTCACCTTTGTCCTGCTCTCCGGGAAACACGCGTGTAGCGTCACTTCGCTTCACCCTCTGTCACCTTGTGACCTGCAGGTCCTGGGAGTCCTTGGGGAGGATGCCAGGACACCCAGAAGCCGGGAGATGAGATGCGGTCTTGCCAAGTTGCCTGGGCTGGTCTGGAACTCGCAGGCACAGGCAATTTACTCCCCTTGGCCTCCCCTTAGCCACCAAGCCCAGCTAATTCTGTTATCTGGGGGCTGACATTCAAGAATGTGGCCACAGAATTCTTTCCAGAAGAGTGGGAATGCCTCAACCCCCGCCCCAGCAGGGTTTTATGATTCCTAAATATGAGATACAATGAAAGAACTGAAAAACATCATCATGGAAATGAGACCCTACTATTATACCTGGTGAAAAATGTACCTCTTCAGGATTAATTACATGTGAGCTCATCAGCACCTTTTGAAATAAAGAAGAAAATGTGACATCTATGAAGATGACAAGATGAGGAAATACAAGGAGACCACAGGCTTCATAACTGCCATGCACAGTTCTCACCGTGAATTTATGACCTGCGGTATTAAACATGTTCCCTTGTGGCTGTGAAACATGGAAAGGCACGGATACCCAAGATTTCTATTGGAGAAGGGTAGATCCTCAGATCCTAGTGAAGGTTGGGAACATGTACTATTAAAGTTCCATCTGGATCCTTCATCTGCTCCATGCAGAACAAGAATAATAAAATGCACATTTAAGCAGGGTGGCAGTTACTGTCCAGAATAACTTAGGAAGGTTGGAATAAATAATTAGAAGATCCTTGCTCTCTAACATGCTAAAAAAAGACTATATCAAAGCGCTTTTGGGGTTAGAAAACATGGAAGATACCTGTAGCTGGAATTCTGCATAAAACGTTTGTTTCCTCATTATTAGAGTCAGATTATAGTTTTTTTGCACCTGACACCAATTTGTCCCAGCCCCTTGGGAAGCTGAGAAGATAGAATCCTTTCGGCCCAGGAAGTTGAGGCTACAATGAGTTGTGATTATGCCACTGCACTCAGAATGTGGGCAAAGTGAAACCCCAAGAGAAAGAAAAATGCAGAAACTTAAGTTTACCGCAGATCTCCGGAATCAGAAGTTGTATTTTAACAAAATATTCAATCATTGCTGTACACGTTTAAACTTGGTGAGGATCTTCTAACTCACTATGAGTTTTCTGACCAATATTAAAATTATTCTGTGTGATGTAAATATGGCACTCAAAAATACACATGCCTGTGTGGTACCCAAATTTTGCATTCACAAAAGTATAGTATCTACACTGAAAAAACTTACTACTTAGGAATAAACTTAACAAAGGTAAAAGATGTATACACTGGAAGCTTCAAAGCACTGATGAAAGAAATTAAGGCAAACACAAATAAATGAAAAGACATCCCATGTTCATGAATTAGAATAATAAATATTGCTAAAATGTTATCCACAAAGATCTACAGATTTAATGCAATCTCCATCAAAATCCCAATGGTATTTTTAAATAGAAATAGAAAAACAATCTAAGATTTGCATGAAACCAAAAAGACATCAAACAACCAAATAAATTTTGAGCAAGAAGAACAAAGCACAGCCATCATGGGAAAAGACACAACTACTTCCATTTCAGTCACCACCAGCTCTGGGACCACTTCTGCTCAGGTAATACCAGCCCTGGAAGACAAGAAATCACCCCCATGTGAATACTGCTGTTCAAGGCACAACCAGCACTAAACAGGACTGCCATCCTGTGACAGCTCTGGGGAGTAATCCCTGTTTCTCCCACTTCAGCTGTGCCTACTATTGTTCTGTTTTGGTAGAACTTGGATTCTGCCTTGTGAGTATTTATGACTAATGAGCAAGCTGTTGGTGAAATAGATCACACTTGGCAGGGGTGGGGTGTGTATATGAAATACATGGAAATAGTAGCATTGAAAGATGTCATAATTAAAAACAATGAAATGTACAGATTGTCAGACACAGAAGCAGACACAGACAAGAAAGCATAGCATACTATAGAGACAAGGGAGGAGCAGAAAAGCAGAAATCAAAAAGAAAAAGTAGATCATAGCAAAGGGCATCTGGAGGAACAGAGAGATTAAAGAATAAGGGGAACAAAATTCAAAATCTCCCAGAATTTAGCACCAAGGGAGACCTTTTTAGATGCAAAGGGGAGGGGTCCAAGTTTTGTCCCTGGCTTCCCTTTGGGTTCTGCCTTTTAATCCAGATGTCCTTACTACATTGGCTTCAAAAAGCATAATCCTTTTCTCCTTTGACATTTCTGTCCCACTGAAGATGAAAACTGTGCTTGTATCTTCTTAGCAGGGCTGCAGTGGGTCAGCCCACAAAGGCCTTTGGACACTATCAAGACAGAATGACAGGGGCAGAAGTCAAAGAGGATGGGAGACATGAATACTGACAGCCTGACAAAGAACAGAGGTTTCCGAGCCTGGCCAGGGCTCATGAGCGCTCCAGGGCTCCTTGCATGACCTGAGAGAGCTGCCTCCCGCTGCAGACTGCATCCTGCATTCAGATTTTCATTGTTCTCTTTCTCCTCTTCTGATATATTTTCTTGTTCTGAATTTTTAGTTTTATATTTTTTATTAGAGAGAGGTACCTTAAACAATTATGGAAGGTGGCAGGATATAAATGATGGATAATTTTAACCATAAACCAAATAGAGTTTTTAAACTCTGAAATATCTTGGAGGACCTCACACAAAGACCACATCTTCTAATTTTCTCCCAAACATGTTGGCACCCTCTTATTCAAGACCAACAGACAATGGCAATAATAACGATAGTTAAAACTAATTAAGTATTTATGTTGTACCAGGCACTATGTGCACATTTTATATGTGCTAGTCCATCATATTTCCCAATAACAACACTATAGGAGAGGTGTTATTAGTATCTCCATTTCATATACAAAGCACTGGAGGCATAGCGAGGTTAACTAACTTAACAAAGGGCACATAGCAAAGCCAGAACTCAACCTGAGATTTTCTAAAAATTCAGGAATCCATATTCTTAATTGCAAGGCCATACAATAGTTTTCAGAACTGTGGTTCACCCAGAGCTGTTATTCTTTTTCACACAAACACACAGTTCCTAACTCCTATACTCACTCCTGTATTTTGCCGGGAATTCATGCCCTGAACACGGGGATGCTGACTTAGCCTTGCTTTGCAAATTCTGTCATATTATATTGCTATAGCATAGTAAGTGAGAATACATAGTCACAGTAAGGTCATTATTTTATTTTATTTTTGCTTCTTTTGCTGTTTTCTTGAAGAGAGAAATTAAGAATAACACAAGGATATAAAAAAAACTACAGAGAAAGTAAAGAGATTAGAAAGAGATTTTTTAAAAATGAGTTCTAAAAGGTAAAATCTTATGACTTTAGAGAACCAGGAAAGTTGTGAAGTGGGGGAGAGGGATTACTCTCTTAAAATATATGCATTTTTCTCTTTTAAAGGAATGTCTTTGTGCCCCTGAAAAACATTGGCACTTACTACCCCCACGGCCTGGACCTGGATCCATTGTCCTGAGGCCTCAACATGAACTGAGCCATGGAGGGCTCTTGGCCTTGGCTGTGAAGAACACTCTCATATAGGCCATGAATTAAGTCATAGTCGTGGAGGTGACCACGGAATAAGTCATCAAAGAGTCCACTGAGGAGACCATAGAGGAAGTCATGGAGAAGATGGTTGAAGATGCCATACCACATGGAAGGCCTCAGAGAAGATCATTGAAGAGGCCATGGCCATAACCGCTGGACAATGAGCATTCTGGGGGAGGGAAACTTGGAAAAGGAGAGGGTCATGGAGAAGAAGAAGATAAAGAGCCATGAAGGGGAGTGAGTAAAGATGGGAGACCAAAATGTTCTTAGGGAATGGTCATAAGTCATGCCTAGGTCAAGGATAGAACCAAGGAAAGCCTCTCAGAGTCTAACCCACAAGGGTTGGTCAATCAGAAAATAGTTTTGGAAGTGGTTCACAGACTCATCAGGACTAGAAATGATCTCAAGGAAATGCATTCCCAGGGCTCTCCCCCAACTTGCCCCTGGTGGAGGTGGGAGGACACAGTGATTGCACTCAAGGCAGCTTCTTTTCCTTATTCCCTCTACTCCCAGTGCCCTCCAGGGTTTGACTTTGTCTTTAAAAGAGTCTTCCCTCTTTTATGTCTCCTCCTTTTGTGTCTCCTCTAGATATTGTATGACTGTCTTAATCCATTCTGTGCTGTTATAAAATACCACAAATTGGATAACTTATAAAGAACAGAAATGTACTTTTCACAGTTCTGAAGCCTGGGAAGTCCAAGATCATGGCACTGGCATCTGGTGTCTGGGGCCTTCTTGCAGTATCATCACATGGCAGAAGGCAGAAGGGCAAGCAGGGAATAAATGTTGTATCCTCACATGGCAGAGGAGTTAAAAAAAAAAGTGAACCCAATCCTGCAAGTCCTTTGAACAATGACATTAACCTATTCGTGAAGGCAGAACCCTCATGTCTAAACACCTCCCATTAAGCCTCACCTTCCCACATTGTTGCGTTGAAAATTAAGTTTCCAGCACATGACTTCTGGGGCACACATTCATACTACAGCAGAGACTAAGAAAAAGATTACTAGGCACCCTAAGCCACAGAATTTCATCAATGTATATAATATTCAAAGGAAATCCTTATCTTTGTCTAAACTTTGTGTCTGTTTTGTTACTGTCCTTTGTTCTAAATGACGTCTATGTGTCAAACACTGTACAGGAAACTTTTGTATACATCACCATTTAGTCCTCACAACAACCCTATGAAGTTCAGATTATAATCCCCATTAAATATGTGAGAAACTTGTAACTCAGAAAACAGCTAATATGTGAGCAAGACTGCACAAGTTCTCTAACTCCAGCCAGTTCTAGAGAAAAAGACTAGGGTGCTCTCAGTCAACTTTTGACCACACAAGATAAGATTTCCATAAACCTTCTATTTTATTTATTTATTTCTAATAATGCAAAATACTGGGATTACAGGCATGAGCCACTATGCTTGGCCTCCATAAATCTTTTATATCTTTTTACAAATTTTTCTATTTCCTCCCAACTTTTAGATCTATTTAGTTTTATCTGTATCATTTTTCTTTTTATTTTGAAGCAACATTTAAATAAGCTCTAAACTAAACAAAATTACTTCTTTTTTTTGAGTTAGAGTCTCACTCTGCCTCCCAGGTTGGAGGGCAGTGACACACTCATGGTCACCACAGCCTCAACCTGCTGGACCCAGGCGATCCTTCTGCCTCAGCTTTTTGCTTCAGTCTTCCAAGTAGCTGGAACTACAGGTGCATACCACCACACCTGGCTAATTTTTACTTATTTATTGTAGAAACAAGATCTCACCAAGTTGCCCAGGCTGGTTTCAAACCCCTGGGCTCAGGCAATCTTCTGACCTTAGCCTCTCAAAGTGCTGGGATTGCATGTGTGAGCCACCATGCCCGGCTCAAAATTACTTCTTAAGCAAAAACCACAT
Organism: Carlito syrichta; assembly: GCF_000164805.1. Lineage (NCBI taxonomy): Eukaryota > Metazoa > Chordata > Mammalia > Primates > Tarsiidae > Carlito > Carlito syrichta. The sequence continues at coordinate 94,909 of NW_007251334.1, read as the reverse complement.
CCTCATGTCTTTCTTCTAAACATTGCATGAAAAATACATTTTACTTTCTTTATATACTCTGTATTATATATAATTGTTTCTATTATATCTAATAGTCTTAATTACAAGGGGGAACAAAAAAACCCTGGAATTATTTTTTGGAGGGTGGGCCCCTTGTTGCTCAGTCTTCTCCCACTAGGTAAGTGTTCTAGGAACGCATCAGCATCAGTGCATCAGCTAGCATTGTTGTGAGAAGCTGCATTCAGCTCCAGTAAATTTTCTTTTGGAAATTCTTTCAACACATTTGCCCATTTCATGATGGGTGATTTACTAGCATATCTGCTCATACCACACTGAGTGTTCAGCAGTTTTTAACCAAAAACTGCATGATCCCCATGCCCACCCTCCCTACTCACCTGATCTTACCTGCGAAACTTTTTTTGTTTCCTGGATGAAAAAAGTCCTCCAAAGGAAATGTCTTGCTGATGTGAAAGAGGTGAAACCAAAAATAGTAGAAGCATTAAAAGGCATCAAAATTGACAAGTTCGAAAACTATTTTGAGCAGTGGAAAAAGCATCTCCATAAGTGTATTGCATCAAATGAAGATTAATTTGAAGATGACTGAAGTTTAAACATGTAAGACTAAATGCACAATTTTTTATAAATAAATTCAGGGGTTTTTTATGCTCCCCCTCATATATATATTAAATTCTATTTTAACTCCTAGTATTCCTAATTTCTTCTGAAAAACCTTTAAAGTAAGCAATTTTAACTTTGTACCAGATGCAGACCCCAGGACAAAGGGCAGAGCTGTGGAGATAATGACTGGGGAATCAAATTCCTCCTTAGAGGCACAGGTAGACCAGGATGACAGGATCCAGGTGTTGTCCCCAGGCTTCACCATGGTCACTTGGCTGGAACTCAGAATATAAAAGTTCAACTCCAAAGATATAAGCTCACAGAAAAATTAATAAAGTATCAAAAATATAGTAGCAACAGTTTTATGACCTTAAAACATTTATCAGGCCGGATTCAGCCTGTAATCCCTCCCAGTGCTTTGGGAGGCTGAAGCGAGAGGATTGCCTGAACCCAGGGGGTTCGAGACCAGCAAGGACAACTTGGTCAGACCCTGTCTCTACAACAAATCACAAAAACTAGCCAGGCGTGGTGGCTTGTGCCTGTTATTCCAGTTACTTGGAAGGCTGAGGCAGAAGGATCACCTGAGTCCAGTAGGTCGAGGCTGTGGTGGCTGTGAGCAGCGTGCCACTGTATTCCAGCCTGGGCGACAGAGTGAGACTCCAACTCAAAAATGAAAACAAACAAAAAAAATTTATCAGAGATACCTAAACCTGTCGGACCAGTAGACCCATTAGAAAATGTCTGAATTATACTTAATACTGACAATTCTGAAGACATTCCTATTTTATTTTGCTCATAATTTAAAAACTAGTTTTATTTACCAGAAAGCACTCAAGTCATGTGAACTAGAAAGCATTTGAGTTAGTTTCTTTGTTCAGATAAAATATTTAAGTGTTTACTTTTACTTTAAGCCAATTAATTAGAACTCATATATTTTAGTATTGAAATATCACATATACATGATACATATAAACATATAGGCATACAAGCAAACAGATCTTATATACTTACAAAATTCTTCATTTGTCAGTTTTCAAACAGTTTTTTCCCTCAGCCCATTTGAGACTATCAATCTCTTGATTACCTGTTCTACTACTCTAAGCAATTGTCAGCTAGGTAATTCTGTTTGCATGAGGCCATAATTTTAGGTGAAATTTATATTTCAAAGGCACAGAGCTTTATATCTAAACACCATCATCTGCTGAGACAAAGACAAACATGGGTACAAAATTGACAAAAGAAGCATTTTAGCAGGGCGCAGTGGCTCATACCTGTCATCCCAGCACTTTGGGAGGCAGAGGCAAGAGGATTGCCTGAGCTCAGGGGTTTGACACCAGCCTAAGCAACATAGTGAGGCCTTGTCTCTACACTAAATTTAAAAAAAAAAAAAATTAGCCGGGCATGGTGGCACATACCTGTAGTTCCAGTTACTTGGAAGGCTGAGGCAGCAGGATCTCCTGAACCCAGCAGGTTGAGGCTGTAGTGGCCATGAGAATGCTACTGCACTCCAGCCTGGGTGACAGAGTGAAACTGACTCAAAAAAAAAAAAAAAAAAGAGAGAGAGAGAGAGAAAGAGAAAAATAAAAAGCATTTTAAACAAAGGTAAAGTTTATTATGTACACCCTAAGTCATGGTTGTCCCCAGAATAAAAGTTTCTAGAGGTTTGCTGCAGAGAGGGAGATGTTCTCACAAATGGAGATTTTCTTTATAGATGTAAATTTCATACTGATTTAGTTTTACAGGTGGTCTTTTCCACTTAGCTTGTTTTTTAATTAGATTACTGACTTTAAGATGGAGCCCTTTAATTAATAGGGCAAAAAAAAGCATGCAGTTTTCAGGACCTAATATTTAAATATGAGAAAAGCAGGCACAGTTGGAAGCAGAACACTTAGGTCTCCCCGAATCAAGGATCCCCCTCCTTTTGTTTTTTTGGTTTTTTTTGAGTCAGGGTCTCTGTGTCATCCAGGCTGAATGCAGTGGCACAAATATGACTCACCTCCGCCTCAACCTCCTAAGCTCAGATGATTTTTTTACCTCAGCCTCCGGAGTAGCTGAGACTACAGTTGCATTCCCCCATGCCTGGCTTATTTTAAAAATTTTTTTGTAGAGAGAAAGTCACCCTACATTGCTTAGGCTAGCCTCAAACTCCTGGACTCAAGCAATCCTCTTGCTTCAGCTTCCCAAAGTGCTGGGATTATAAGCATGAGCCACCACTCCCAGCCAAGGATCCCATCTTTACACTGAATTCTAGGTCTCCAAAAAGAGGTAAATGCCATGGGACTGGACCGGGAAATGTTTCCACAGTGCACCTCACTACAAGGACCCCACTCTCACCCTGATGCTGGTGGGCACCATTCAATCCACTCTGTGATTAGCTCATCCTCCATAGGAATCTTATCCCTCAGTGGGGAGTGTTTTCATAGTCCCTAGGTGCTCAAACTCTCACATACTTTTCTTTCTTCCTTTTTTTTTTTTTTAGAGATGAGATCCTGCCAGGTTGCCCAGGCTGGTCTCAAATCCATGGGCTCAGGCAACCCTCTTACTTCGGTCTCCCAAAGTGCTGGAATTATAGGCCTGAGCCACCGCGCCTGGCCATTCATATACTTTTCTTATCCAAACACACAAAGAAACAAGTACCCCCATACCAATAACCATTTATTGTAAACACACACTGTCAGCCATCTCTAACACTGCAGCTCTCACCAGTGACTCACCAGCCATTACACACACCAAGACCAAATCCTCTCACAGTACAAACTCATCTTTTGTTCCCCCAAAGCAAAAGAGATCAGGTAACAGAAAAGTTGACTTTCAGACCTGAGAGGAATCTGTCCATTCACATCTCTTGGGATTCCAGGGGAGGGAAAAAAAAGGATCCTCCCAAAAAGAGGAGTCTGTGGCACCTTTTCTGTTTTCCTTAAGGGATTCCAGGCTGTGAGAATTTTTTTTTAGGTAACCTCATGTGACATTGAGGGTGCCAAGAGGAAGGAGGGACAAATAGAAGTAAAAGGAGAAAAAGAATTCAGTCATCAGAGGCTTTAAAACAATACATATGTATACATATGTAGCCTAAATATCATCTTTAATTAAGTCAGTTTTTGATCATAGGGCTCTTAAAACAAATTTTTTTCCTAATTCCTCCTCAAGCTGTTTTACTTTGCTTCTGGTGCTATCTAGGCTTCCATCGCCAAATGGGCAGCCACTGAAGTGGCCATCCACCGCAGCAGCTACTCTCTGCTCTTTCTTACTGTTGTGTAGTCAGTGGCTCTCAGCTAACAATCGCTCTAAACACGCTGGCATTTTCAGGGCATTCTCATGCTCACTCAGTGGTCCACAAGCATCTGAAAGATGAGCCACTCAATTCCACAAAGAAGTGGCTGGCCACCCTGGGATCTCCCCCATAGATGCTTCATTTTCCTTTCCCACTTTTTGGTCTCTCCTTTCCTGACTAGCTTTCCAAATGCTCCACAGTGAACAGATCTATGCAAACTGACTCCCAAAGGCCAGGGAAGCTGAGAGACTGAAGAAAGAGGCCGACAAATACAGTTTCTCAGAAAGAAACATGTAATAGGGATTTACAAATGGTAGCCATGACTTGAGCGGCCATGAGTTGGCGGATCCCCACCATGTTACCCTCTGAGACCCAGGGCTTATGCTGTAGGGAATGTGTATGTGTGATTCAGAAGGGATGTATAGGAATTTGCCTAAGGGCAGGATTTGCAGTAAGTATGTGCTAACAGTAGATAAAGTAGAAATCTCAGAGGCATTTGAAATGGAGTTAATCAAAAGTCAACATGGCATTAGCATTCAAGATGGAGTTGCTTTATCCTCCACAGAAGTTCCTAACTTCATGGGCACAGATAATGGCAAAATGTAGTAAGCTAATTAGAAAGTTTGGTAATTTTACTTTTTACTTTTGTTTCAAATATAATTTAGTTAGTTATAAGTCAATTCAAATTAATTTTCAATGATGGCCGTGTTGCAAACAAGCTCGAAGATTTAGCAACGGTCTCTTGCAAATAGGTAAGCACTGACACTAGTATACCACTGGTCCCATCTCCTCAAAAGTCTACACCCCCACTCTTCTCATCGCCAGCTCCTATGCCCCAGAGACCCCAGTGTCTATTTCCCTACCCCTACTTGTTCAAGGTGTGCTTGTGTGCCTACCACACCCTCAGCAATGCTCAGAGGTCCAATGTGCAGTGCCCATCCATACCAAGTCTCACTTTCTAGCTATTGCCCACTAAATTATGTTTGTGGGGGTTTCCTTCTCACACACCTCTTCCCGTGTAGTGATCTCAACCACTCAGGACTTCTTGTCTAGGAAATGAGGTCTCAAGCTAGAACAGGTTTTTATCCCCATCTCTTCCTAAGAGGGTGGGTCCCCTCCACTTTGACAGCTTTGATCTCCTTGAACTGTCCTACTTCCTGCTCCTCCCAGGCTCCACCTAATGGGACCAGGTCATCCACCATCCTCACACACCTCCTGGCCACTATACCCTCTTCTTTAAGCTCAGGCATTTTGTCACTGCTCATGGCTGAAAGAACAACAGGCTACATGTCCAGCCCCTGCCCAGCCCAGATGATGCTATAAAGTCCTTCTTTGAAAGACAACATTCTGTGGAGGGAGACTCAGGGAACAGACATCCAGCCACCCCTGCAGCCCAGGTCCCCCTGTTGGTGCTTCTCTTCAGGTTGAGGACCCATTCTGTGGAGACCCAAACTCCCAGAAGTCCAGCCCTCAGATCTTCACCTGGAAACTCTATTCTGAAGACTCATTCTTTTTTCCTTTCCCTTCTAGGCTTTAATTTCATCTGGAACTCAGGAGTCCTCCCTTCCAGCCTTACACAGATAGACTATCTCAAGATGAAGAGAAAAACATTTTCCTTTGGATGCTGGCTGTTTCACCTTCTTCTACATTTAGGAAATGGTAAGTGAATTTGTTTAAAAGAGGATAATCTTGGAGTTTGAATAGAGTTTGGAAAAGTGTTGAAAACTCCTGGGATGCACACTCTGTCCTCTTAACTCTCATTCTCATGAAACTAATGAAAGGATCATTAGTTTGCTCTGTTCTCTCCAACCCAGCCAGTATCTGTCCTACCATGTGTTCCCAGTAGCAACTCTTCTGCTCAGAAATCTGACCTATTTCATCTACAATAAGTCAATCCCAAATATAGATGCATTAGAGTTGAAAGGGATCTTAAAGTTAGCATCTGGCCACCCATAGTAGGCAGGGATCATTTCTAACATCTCTGACAGTGATCACCTAGCCTCTAATTAAACATTTTGTGAGAATTGCTATTCCACACATGTATAGTTTAATTCTTTCTAGAATTTTCCCCATCGTGGCTTTGACTCATATTTTATGCCCCTAAACGGCACAAAACAAATCTATTTCCTCTCCACAGGCCAACTTTTCATCTCACTTCTAACTCTTAACTCTGAACCTAACCCTAAGCAGAGTCACCAACAGAGGTTTTGAAATGCTTTCTCAAAATCTATATTTGCAATCCTTATATTATTTTGAACAACACTAAAGCAAGAACAAATGCAGAAGGTGAAGGGCAACACCTATATTCCAGGAGGAAATAAGGCCATCAGTGAGAGGAGGGTATATAAGGCATCTTGGAGGCCAAGCATTTGGTTGTTACTGAGATGGAAAATCAGAACAGGGCAGAAAATAGGCATGATATAGAGGGAAAGAAGCCCAGACAAGCATGGTGTCTCACACCTGTAGTCACAGCACTTTGAGAGGCCAAGGCAAGAGGATTGCTTGAACCTAGGAGTTGCCAAGCCTGGGCAACATAGCAAAACCTCTTCCCTTTAAAAAATAAAAAATAAAAAAATTTTGCTGGGCATGGTGACAGTGTATGGAGTCCCACCTACTTGGGAGATTGAGGTGGAGCCCAGGAGGTTGAGGCTGTGATGAGATTGTGCCGCTCCAGTTTGGGTAACTGAGTGAGACCCAGACTAAAAAAAAAAACAAACCCAAAAAAAACCAGACCAAAAAACAAAACAATAACAACAAAAACCCCAAGTCTAATCTCACCTTAACTTTAACTAACCAACCAAAGAGATTGAATTCCTTCCTTGAATTCCAGGATATCTTTTTGTTTCAAGTTACATGTGACAGATTCTTTTTTTTTTTTGAATTGGAGTCTCACTCTATCACCCAGACTGGAGTGCAGTGGCCGCTCCTGGCCACTGCAGCCTCGACCTGCTGGGCTCCGGTGATCCTTTCTGCCTCAGCCTTCCAAGTAGCCGGAACTACAGGCACGCACTACCACGCCCGGCTAATTTTTTGATTTATTGTAGTGATGAGGTCTCGCCAAGTTGCCCAGGTGGGTCTCGAACCTGTGGGCTCAGACAATCCACTCACCTCAGCCTCCCAAAGTGCTGGGATTACAGGCTGAGCCGCCGAGCCCGGCTAGTGACAGATTCTTTACTAGACCATGTGTCAAGGCCATCTGGGGTCCCATAATACAGTGGTTCCCAGACTTTTGTGTTCAGAATAATTACCTGATGTAGCAAAAATGCACATTACTATCCCCTCCAAGACTGATTATCTCTCCCCTAGAAGAAGGACATAATACCATCTGGAGAGTAGCTTGATATGTATATGTGGATCTTTAACTTTTTTTCTTACCATCTTTAGCAGGAGAGTATTGTGAATAGTTGGAGAATGAATAACACCACCACCCTGTAACCCCTGGTTTTGCAACTCCCCTAAATCTGGGGTTTGAAATAGTACATGGGTTAAGGCTGGCTCTGAGGTCAGACTGCCTTGGTTTAAATCCCTATCCCATTACTACTAACTGTCTGACCTGGGACCAGTTGCTCAACTTCTTTAAACCTCAGTTTTCCTTTCTACTAATTTTCCCATCTATTAATTAATTTCCTATCTATTATCTCATGGAGATATTGTAAGGGCTTGAATACTAATTTATAGGACTTAGTACAATATCTAGAACAGAGTGAACACTCAATAAATGACAGTCATTATTGTCATTATTATTACAAGTAGTAGTAGTAGTTACAGAACCAAACCAAATTTCCAGTGGAGCTAACTAGCCATCTTTTCTTAATAGCTGTAACACCCAATGGTTCTACCACAACCATCCTGTCTACACCAAACAAACCTTCCAGTGGAATCACCACAACAATCTTCCCTGAATCAACCACCTCCCCTGAATCAACCACCTCCCCTGGATCAACCATCACTCCTGGATCAACCACCTTCCCTGAATCAACCATCTCCCCTATATCAAACACCCTCCCTGAATCAACCACCTCCTCTGAATCGACCAAATTCCCTGAATCAACCACCCTTCCTGAATCAATCACCTCCCCTGGATCAGTCGTCACTCCTGGATCAACCAACTTCCCTGGATCAACCATCTTCCCTGAATCAACCTCCCCCCCTATATCAACCACCCTCCCTGGATCAATCAACCCTTCTGAATCAACCACCTCCTCTGAATCAACCATTACCCCCGGATCAACTACCTTCCCTGGATCAACCAACCCCCTTGGATCAACCACACCTCCCAATGGAACTATCACAACAGCTACAACCTCCAGTGCCACCAACACAAGTGCTGCCTCTCCAGGGAATGAGGAAAAACCTCAGGGACACCTGACACCTTGGGAAGTCGTTCTAGTTACCCTGGCCTCAGTTGCAATGGCTGTGATTCTCTTTATTGGGATCCTCTTCTGTTTTGTGAGTACCTGATGTATAGGAATCCCTTTTTCTGAGGGAGGGAGTGCAGGAGAGTGAGGAAGAAAGCAGAGGAGAGAGAGTAGGGCCATTGTGAGGGTAATAGGGAATGAGAAATCAGGAGAGAGTGACAAAATGAGACATAGAAACAACAGTTTAAAACCAGCAACACAGGGGGTCTGAAAAGTCAGTATATATTCAGAGGAAATTGATGAAGGAAAAAGGAGTCAAAAGAAGCACTGATGAGGTAGAGGATAGGCAGAGATGGGGGATGCTTGGGATGGGAGAGCACTGGAAGAGGGACATAACTCTGAAATGAATCATTCTTTTGTTTTCTAGAGAAACTCTCTGTGCCTAAGAAACCTCTTCACCACAGATCTCTACCACCCCCATAGTCCCAACCTTGGTCCGTGTCCTCCAGGCTATTATGGAGTCCAAGACGGGCCAAGAGCAACTGAAACTGATTCCAGAGACAAGTGTCCTTCCACAGCCATGGAGTTGACTGGGAGACGGTGTCCCGAGTGTCCGTAAAAGCAGACTTATCACCATCCTTAAAGTTAGGGACTGAATTATTAAATAAATGCATCTGCTATATGTGGGAGCCAGACTCTATGTGTGTTTATACATCACTATGAAGAGAGGTTTAGAGACCTCACATCTGTCCCATTTTTCTTCCCCAGTCCTTCCACACTCCCCTGAGCCTCTGGGCTGATGCAAGAATGGAGTCAGGACAGATGTGAGAAGGCAGGTGCTGGACTTTACATATTTGCGTTGCACAGCAGGAAAACAGTCTATTTGTGTGCCTAGAACCTGCAGAAGGGGAAAGTGATCATACTTTAATGTCAAGAGACAGGGAAGGACTTGCTAATGGAGCCACCCTCTGGGTGTGGCCACTTTTCCTGGCCATTCATGCCTGCTCTGGGCTGCAGGTATAAATTGCCACCTTTCTCTCTTGTGGGCTACCAGCTCAGCAGCCATCCTGGGCAGGGAGAATGTGCTCCCAGTTTCTGCAAGGGCAGGCTCAGCCCGCCCTGTTAGGGTCTAGATTTTCAGCAGCCCTTGCAAAACCTCAGACTGGGATACACAAATGAATGTCAGCACTGGGTCTTGCTGAAGGCTGGGCCCTGCCAAGGCTTCTGGTGCAACTTGCTACCCCCACACGCACCCTACTGACTATTCCTCCCTGAGAGTGAGTCACTAACCTCTATTTTATCAACTTCACCCTGTGTTAAATCGCTTCAGCTTCTGGGATTCTCAGCCTGAATCTTTGCCAGGGCCCTAACAAGAGCAGGCTGTTTCTCTAGGTACATTTTACAATATTAAATACAAAACTGTTTTTAACAGCTGTAGAGAAGGCAAGCGCATGAGAGTACCTACTGTATGATTCCCTTTGTATGAAATTCAAAAATAGGTCAAACTAATTTATGGGGACAGAGATCAGATCTCCTATGAGGGTAAGGATATTTGGGAAGGGGACACTTTCCTGGGGACAGAAACATTTTATATGTTGACTGGCCTGTTGGTTACACAGGTAAATACATTTGTCAAAACTTCTAAAATAATTATAATCTTCCTCGCTCATTTCTTCATTCATTCTTTCATTCATTCATTCAACATTTTTATTGAACACCTGCTTGGCACAAGGTCCTGAGAAACTTCAGAGACCAGGATGAACTTGTAGGTCACGTGTTAACAATATATTATAGGTCAATGCACCAAGTGGTGTACATTTAAGTACCACAGGAGGAAATGTGTAACTTGACAAGGGGAGGAGAGGCTGATTCACGTGGAGAGTGACATTTGGATTATGAAGAGTTAGCAGGCATTTTCAAGGAGCAGAAGGGGAAATGCCAGGCCAGCAAACAGCTTGGGCAAGTCTGGGCATTGCATGGCCAGTGAGCAGTCAGAAGACCTGTGGGACTGGATAGTGGGGCAAGGGAGATGAGACTGGGGGCTAATGTTTGAATGCCAGCCTCAAGAGGCAAAATCTCATCCTGTAACAGCAGGAAGCCATCGGATCATTTTAAGATGTAATGGGACACATATTTTTCCCCATGAACACTCTGATCACCTATGTGAATAGAAGATAGAGGCCAGAATCCAGCAAAAAGGCTGTTGTAATGTCCCAGCAAAGAAAGAAGCAAATAAGCCGGGCTCAGTGGCTCAGCCTGTAATCCCGTGCCTTGGGAGGCTGAGGTGAGTGGATTGCCTGAGCCCGTGGGTTCGAGACCCTCCTGGGCAACTTGGTGAGACCTCATCTCTACAATCAATCAAAAAGTTAGCCAGGTGTGGTAGCGCGAGCCTGTAATTCCAACTACTTGGAAGGCTGAGGCGGAAGGATCGCCGGAGCCCAGCAGGTCAAAGCTGTGGTGGCCGGGAGCGGCCACTGCACTCCAGTCTGGGTGACAGAGTGAGACTCCAAGTCAAAAAAAAAAAGAAAGAAGCAAAGAAGCAAATAAGCACATCCAAGACCACAAAACATGGAAACAGGAATCAAGAAAAAATAGTGAATTTCAAGAGTTTTCTGTCCAGCATTTTCTTAAAAAAAAAGTTCCCATCACCAAAATCCATGGTGACTTTGTTAAAAGTCCTGTTTTAGGGAGGTCCTCATCTAACAACTCTAGGTACTTTTTTGAAAACTAATTCATCAAATGATCAAATATCTGAATTTTTAAATTTCTTTTATATAATATTTAGTGTATCTCCCTCCTGCTGCAGCTGGTAGCTGGGAGACAAACAGAGGGACTAGGGAATGTCTTTTTTTTTCTTTTTTTTTTAAGATGAAGTTTTACTCTGTTGCCCAGGCTGGAATGCAAGTAGCATGATCATAGCTCACTGCAGCCTTGAAATTTTGGGCTCAAGTAATCCTCCCATTCCAGCCCCCAAAGTAGCTGGGACTATAGGTATGCACCACATATCCAGTTAATGTTTTTCTCTTTTTTTTCATAGAGATAGGATCTTACTATGTTGCCCAGTCTGATCTAGAAATCCTTCTTCCTGCCTTGGCTTCCCAAAATGCTGGGATTACAGGTATGAGCCACCATACCCTGGTGGGAATGTCTTCTCAGTTATAACATGTTTTCTACTCAAGAATGTACTCAAGACTGGGTGTGGTGGTGAGTATCTGTAGTCCCAGCTACTCAGGAGGCTGAGGTGGGAGGACTGCTTGAGTTCAGGAGTTTGATCATGCCACTGCACACCAGCCAGGAGACAGAGCAAGACCCTGTCTCTACAAAAGAAAACATACTCAAGAAAAAGTTATTTATTTATAAAAATTTTTATATAAAATCTTTATTCAATTATTTATGCAAAACTTATTTTTTTAGAAAATGATTTATTTTTGACTCTGATAATTGCAAATATTATTCCTATGAATAACATATAAATTATACTCAAAAAATAAGGCTACAGACTATATGTTTATTCATATGACATTCTGGAAATAGCAGTTATAGGGACAGAAGCCAGATCCATCTTGGCAGGGCTTGGGAGTTGGCGGAAGGGGTGACCATAAAGGAACACAAGTGGGAAGGCTGAGGGAGATGAAAGGACTCAGTGTGGTGGAGGCACAACTCTGTCATCTATCAAAATCCAGAGAACCATATACTACGAAGAATGAATTTTACTGTTTGGAAATTTAGAAAATCTACCAGGATGTGGGAAGTGGAAGTTGGGGTGCAGAATCTGACAAATGAATCACAGAAGCAGAGTGAAGAAGATGAAAAGAAGGGAGCTGACCTAAGTAACTTTGAGAAGCTGAGTTTCACCCATAAGGCTAAAGACACACACACACACAAACTGTACACCAACACTGTACTCTAGTTGGTAAATTTGTTTCTGACAAAGATATAGATCAGCAATTCTGAAACTCCTATTTGTTTACTACAGTTGAACAAAGTAATAAAGAATGTCGTGGATACTGAAAAAAACTACAGATAAGGAAAGGGAGAGGCTAGAATGAAATTTGTGTTGCTGAACTGGAGCTGGAGATATCAAATTATTCTGTTTAACATACAGGTTGTGCAGCCCTAATCTGAAAATCCAAAATGCTCAAAAATCTGGAACTTTCTGAGCACCAACATGACACCACAAGTCAATGTACACAAACTTTGTTTCATGCACAAAATTATTTAAAATATTGTATGAAATTAACTTCAGGCTCTGTGTATAAGTTATATATAAAATATAAATGGACTTCACATTTAGCCTTGGGTCCCATCCCCAAGATATCTCATTATGTATATGCAAAGATTTCAAAACTGAAAAAAAAAAAAAAACAACAACCCTGAAATTGGAAACACTTCTGGTCTCGAGCATTTTAAATAAAAGATACTCAACCTGCATATGCAGATGGATAATTATAGAAATAAAGATATGTGCTTATGCATGAATTAGCATACATACATACATAGATTTCTTAGCTCTAACTTCTGTAATAACAAGAAGCAATGACACCTATTAGCAATGAGCACACCTAGTGCCTAGATATTGGTTTCTAGGTACTATTCTCAAATCCATGAGCTCAGGCTATCCTCTCATCTTGGCCTCCCAAAGTGCTGGGATTATAGGTGTGAGCCACCATACCCGGCCTCTAGTTACTATTCTCTAATAAAACGAAGAGCCAAAACTCTGTGGAGACATGGTTGATTGCAGGACCCAGACAGAGAAAATACAAAATGAGATGGAGTGTCTTATCATGCTAAAAATGTAAGAAAGTGCCTTTAAAAGGGAATGGAAGAGATTAAAAGGGCACAGGAACCAATTTAAAAGAGTTCCCAATTGCCAAAGTTTGAACAACAAAATAAATAGCGATAGATAGTGATAGCATTGAATCAGAACTCACAGAACAACTTATGAGTCCAAGAGTTGAATAAATAAATTAGAGAGAAGGCACAATTTTTCCTTACAGAAGAATTCCAATTAATAAATGTAGAAGGAAAGCATGGAACCAACCATACCCATCAAAGCTGGACTGGAATGCAAACTAGTGCAACCTCTTTGGAAGACAGTGTGGCGATTTCTGAAAGAACTAGGAATTGACCTTCCATATGACCCAGCAATCCCCCTACCCAGAGAAGCTCAAATCATTCTACAAAAAAGATATCTGCACACACATGTTTGTTGCAGCTCTATTCACAATAGCAAAAACATGAAACCAACCATGCCGCCCATCAAAGCTGGACTGGATTAAAAAAATACGGTACAGCCGGGCTCGGTGGCTCAGCCTGTAATCCTGCGCCTTTGGGAGGCTGAGGTGAGGGGATTGCCTGAGCCCGCGGGTTTGAGACCCGCCTAGGCAGTGAGACCTCATCTCTACAACAAATCAAAAAATCAGCCGGCGTGGTAGTGCATGCCTGTATTTCCGGCTACTTGGAAGGCTGAGGCGGAAGGATCGCTGGA
>NW_007251334.1:74690-81154 GCF_000164805.1 Carlito syrichta | reverse complement strand
GGGCGACAGAGTGAGACTCCAACTAAAAAAAAAAAAAAAAATGGTACATATACACAATGGAATATTATGCAGTTATAAAGAAGGACAACATATGAACTTCACAGCAACTTGAATGAATTTAGAACCTATCATAATCAGTGATCTATCACAGAAACAAAGAACAGTGTACCATATGTTCTCACCAATAAGTGGACCTTGAACAATTATAATACTACAAGAAAGGGATTGGCAGTAGTGAGAAACTGCCAGGGGGGAGGGGGTGGAATTGGCAGTTGAGGGAAACTGCTAGGGGAGGGAGGGGCACACTTCATCAACAAGTAGTAAGTACCTGCATAAAGAACATTTGTATACCTTACCTTGAATTGTACCCCACATCTTTAAAATAATAAATAAATAAATGTAGAAGGAATGAAGAATACCATTAGAAGCCCACAGTAATCATTGCTGCAGGCAAAAATACACGAATGGGATGCTCAATTCACGGGTGAACGTTTAAGCAAAAACAGGATATTTGCATAGTCTCAAATGTGTCCCCCAAATATTTAATAATTACAAAGGGAATAACAGTAACTTTTCATAGGAGAATCTTGTCTGACACTACCTTAACTGAGTAACTAGGGTGAACATCCCCAGTAATAAGTCATGTTGATGTCACACACTCCCTGTGAAGCTGCCTAGAGATGGGTGCCTCATCTCTGTGTCAGCCTTCCCAGTAATTCATAGCTTCTACTTGCTTAATCAAAGGAAAATCAGACAAACTAAAGTTGTGGGATGTTGTATGAAATATCTGACTAGGACTTCAAAAGTGTCAACATCATGAAAGACAAAGAAAGACAGAGGAATTGTCATGGATTGGAGAAGCTTATGGAGACCTAATAAATCAGAGCCACGTGGCATCCTGGATTAGATCCTAGAACAGAAAAAGGGAATTGATGGAAAACACATGAAATCTGAATAAATTCTGCATTTTAGTGAATATTATTATGCCAATTATAATTTCTTAGTTTCAATAGTTATAGAAATTATATAATTTCTCAGTTTCTAGCAATATAATTATACTGTGTCAGATGTTGACATGAGGGAAAACTGGGAGAGGACATATGGGAACTCTCCATAGTATTTTTGCAACTCTTCTCTAAGTCAAAAATTACCTCAAAATAAAGTCTTAAAAATTCTAAAACAAAACAAAAAATTCTCATAGACTTGTACATTAAAAAGAGTGAATTTTGGCAGGTGTGATGGCTCATACCTGTAATCCCAGCATTTTAGGAGGCATAGACCAGAGAATTGCCTGAGCTCAGAGGTTCGGTACCAGCCTTGGCAACTTGGTGAGACCTTGTCTCTACAATAAATCAAAAACATAGCCAGGCTTGGTGGTGTGCGCTTGTAGTCTCAACTACTTGGAAGGCTGAGGCAGAAGGATTACCTGAGCATAGGAGATCAAGGCTGCAGTGGACATGAGCATGCCATTGCACTCCAGCCTGGGCTGCAGAGTGAGGCCCTAACTCAAAAACAAGAAAAAAGAGTGGATTTTACCATATGCATATTATACCTCTTGACTTAAGAGATAATCTTTTCCTTACTATATTCTTTGAAATATATTCTTTTGTTGTATTAAATATATATAAATGCGTTTTAATATGTCTAAATAATATGTTTTAAAATATTTACTATGTGTAAATAGTATAAATAGTTTTTGTTTGTTTGCTTTTCTGAGTTGGAATCTCACTCTGTTGCCCAGGCTGGAATGGCACACTCATGGCTACTGCAGCCTCAAATTTCTGGGCTCAGGTGATTTTCCCATCTTGGCCTCCCAAGTAGCTGGAACTAGAGGTGTATTCCACCACACCTGGCAAGCTTTTCTGATATTTTGTAGGGATGAGATCTTGCTATGCTGCCCAGGCTAATCTTGAACTCCTGGGCTCACATGATCTTCCAGTCTCGGCTTCTCAAAGTACTGGGATTACAGGTGTGAGCCACTGTGCCTGGCCTAGTAGTTGAAATAATTGATTAAATTTGGTAAATTGGTCATTCATTAAATTGACTTTCAGGAAATCAGTTGTCATTTAAGAGAGAAACAGCTCTTGGCCCTCCTGTAATTCTGAGCACCTTATTTATTTATATATTTATTTATTTTTGAGTTGGAGTTTCAGTCTGTCACCCAGGCTGGAGTGCAGTGGCATGCTCACAGTCACCGCAGCCTCAACCTGCTGGGCTCAGATCCTTCCACCTCAGACTTCCAAGTAGCTAGAACCACAAGCAGTAGTCACCACACTCAACTATTTATTTATTCATTGTAGAGACAAGGCCCCGCCAAGTTGCTCAGGTTAGTCTTGAACCCCAGGGCTCAGGCAATCCTCTCACCTCCTCCTCCCATAGTTCTGGGATTGTAGGTATGAGCCACTGTCCCGGCGTGAGCTCCTCTTTTAGTTGAGAGGACACTAGGGAAGAGAGAGGCTCCAAAAATGGCAGGAAATGTCTCTGAATGAAAAAGGGAACCAACTATAATTTTCTGGAAAGTGTTGAATGAGGCGGGGATGAGGGTCAGAGAAGGAAGGAAGAAATGTGGGCCTTCCCATTTAGGCCTGACAGGACTGCTAGACATGAACTAACTCTATCTAGCAATTGAGGACAGTTTAGTGAGGCAAGGCCACTCAATAAGGAGAGTAAGGAGACATTTCCTGTGGGCTGGAGATAAGCCAATGAAGAGGATTTGGGTGGATAATTGAGAGAAGAGGGCAGTTTTAAGAGAAAAAGATCAAGTGTTCACGACTCCCTCATGAACATTCCTCCCTTTCTGTTAAAGACAAAATGCCCTCTACCCTCTGACACCCAGGCCTCACCGTGCACTATCCCCCAAGGTGGTCCTGGCCTATGCCTGCCTTGGTCACCCCAACCTTACTATACCATCTGTGGAAAGGAAGGTCAAAGTCCTCTCTGAGCACTGAAACACTGTGTGAAGAACAGTTTTCATCTAGGCTGCACATCAGAATGTGATGTCACTCATGTTGACAAGCTTGATCTCCTGCTACTGCTCAATGCTGGATTCTGGCTCAAAGTCAAGAGCCCCTTCTTCCCTGTGTGACATCCCTCTTCTGCTTGTCACTCCCTTGAGTGACAGAGAGCAATGGAGCAAGTTGCTCCTCCTAGGAAGAAGGAAGACCCAGGTGTCCTGACTTCCCTCAGCGGTAGCACATATAAACCCATAGTCACTGTGGAACCTGCCTTCCACCTGTGTGAATTCTCTTGCGATGAAAAGAAGAGAATGTCCTACCATGTCCCTCCTCCTGCTACCTCTGCTTCTCCTGAGGTGTTCAGAACTGAGTGAGGGAGTTAATTTTGGAGAGAAGGATGCAAGAATTCTCAGGGCCTGGAAAGATGGGATCGAGATCCTTGGAGAAGGAACCTCCTGGGACTCAGACAGGGCCAGTCCTGAGCGAAGGTACGGAATAGGTGAGTGAACCTGGGGAAGTCCTGGAATCTGCTTCCCACTCCCTGCCTCAAGGAAGCACCTTTCTCACATCCTCTCTTAAGGAAATGTTCTGCTTTTGACTATTTACATTTTATTTAAGTTTTTAAATTTTAACTCTCCTCGAGAAATGAAAGATTTGAACCTCATTAGAGGAATTTTGGGAATCAGCAGCAGAAAGGGAGGAACTGTTTTAAACAAAGTCTCCAAAATCCAAAATGTAAGCCATGTAGGCCGCATTTATTCCTAAGAATGAATGCGCCCACTGCTGAAACCTGGTGGCGGGGGTGAGAGGATGGAGGTGAAGGAGTCATCTCTTCTTTCTACTTATACACAATCCAGTGTTGCTGTCAGCAGAACTGAATCATCCCCATATCCCTTATGACTCCACCCCAATCCTGCCCCCAAACCACCTTAAATCTTCTCTGTCTCCAGTTCTGCCACTTCAGCCCCAGATCTGGCCCAGGAACTGTTTCATAATCATATACCAAGCATGACCTGAGTTTAATCTCTAGTATGAGTCACATTCTGCCTCATTGGTTTACCAGAACCCCAGGCACAACTGGATGAGAGGAGACACATGTGGACATGGAGTCAGAATACTCAACTGCTGAAATACCAGCTCAGAGGGGAGTGAGGTTGGGAAAGAGTCAGATTTACTGTCCCACAGAAAGAACAGATCCAGAAAGGACAGAATCAAAGACCAGACAAGCAGGCCTGCACAGGACATGGCTCAACTGGAGTCATGCATATTGTAGTGCATGAGGAATCCTTGAGGGATTTTTTTAAAAATCAGAATTAAATCTAAAAAATCAGGTGATCCTTGACTCAAATCTAACCACATTTCCCAGGGATATGTGTTATTTAAATGTAAGGATAGTTATTAAAAATATCAAGCAGAGGCCAAGTACTGCAGTTCATGCCTATAATCTGAGCACTTTGAGAGGCGGAGGCAGGAGAATCACTTGAGTTCAGGAGTTTGAGACCAGCCTGGGAAATATAGGGAGGCCCTGTCTCTACAAAAAATTTTTTTAAAAAATTTAATACTAACCAGAGCAGATGAAGAGAGGCTATAAACAATCCACATTAAATGAGATTATTTTTAAATAGGAGCAAGTGAAAATGTTTCCACTAAGGACCCAGAGACCAACTCTGAAGACTCCAGAACAAGAGAAAATGATACCACTGCAGATTCAAGGACCACTAAGGACAATCCCACTGCTGACCCAGAGACCAATGAAGTCGACCTCACTGCAGAACCAGGGTCCACTGAGAATGACATCACTGCAGAACCAAGGAACACTGAAGACAATGGCATTGCAGACCCAAAGGCCACTGAGGATGATGGCACTGAAGAACCAGGGACCACTGAGGATGACAGCACTGCAGACCTAGGGACCACCGAGGACGACACCATTACAGAACCAGGGGCCACTGAGGACAACAGCACTGCAGACCCAGGGAACACTGATGATGACGGCACTGCAGACCCAGGGACCACTGAGAATGACGACACTGCAAACTCAGGGGCCACTGAGGACAATGCACTGCAGACCCAGGGGCCACTGAGGATGACAGCACTACAGGCTCGGGGACTACAGAGGATGATGTCACTGCAACCCTAGAGACCACTGAGGATTATGTCAGTGCAGACTCTGGGACCACTGAGGATAACATCACTGCAGACTCAGAGGCCACAGAGGAAAATGTCACTGTAGACCCAAGGATCACTGAGGATTATATCACTGCAGTCCCTGGAACCACTGAGGACAACGTCACTGCAGACCCAGAACCACTGGAACCACTGAAGACTCAGGGACTCCTGAGGATGACATCACTGCAGCCCCAGGGACCAATGATTATGACATCACTGCAGAACCAGGGACCACTGACGATTATGTCACTGCAGACACAGTGGCAGCAGATTTTACCACTAAAAATGATGACAGTCATCCTGAGGAAACAGCTTCAGTCACAGCAGTGAAACCTACTGGGTTCCTATCACCTCTGGGAATTACCCTCATATCCTTGGCTGCAGCTGTGGTCACTGTTGTACTCTTTATTGGACTGGGCTTCATTGTGGTGAGTATTTGGCCCAGGAATGTGCAGGGCATCATGGGAATGAGGACCTCTGAGGGTAAGAAGGTGAGCATGGTGAGATGAGGTACAATCACACAAGAAATTGTCAGGTGTGAGGAAACCTCCATAGAGAGTGCTCTGCAAAGACACAGGGGAGACAGAGGTGGAAAAAAAGGAAAGGAGCAACTGGCATAAAAGTTAAAGGATTGGGGGAGAGGAAGCTGTAAGAGACAAAGAGAGGAGGGGAAGAGGGAGGGAAGAGAGGACAGAGGGTGACTAGGAAGAAAGAAAGAGAAACGAAGACTGGGCACAGTGACTCATGCCTATAATTTCAACACTTTAAGAGGCCAAGGTGGGAGGATTGCTGGAGCCCAGACTTCGAGACTCCAGTGAGCTGTGATTACACCACTGAACTCTAGCCTGGGTGGCATAGCAAGACCCTGTTCTTAGTGGTCCCTGGGTCTGCAGTGACACTGTCCTCAGAGAAAAAAACATAAAAATACAAATATGGCCGGGCTCGGTGACTCAGCCTGTAATCCCAGAGCTTTGGGAGGCCAAGGTGAGTGGATTGCTTGAGCCCGCGGGTTCGAGACCCACCTGGGCAACTTGGCAAGACCTCATCTCTACAATAAATCAAAAATTAGCCGGGCATGGTAGCACACGCCTGTAGTTCCAGCTACTTAGAAGGCTGAGGTGGAAGGATCACCGGAGCCCAACAGGTCAAGCCTGCGGTGGCGGGAAGCGACCACTGCACTCCAGTCTGGGCAACAGAGTGAGACTCCAACTCAAAAAAGAAAGAAAGAAAGAAAGAAAAAAGACCACTAAGAAGAAAAATTAGCCGGGCGTGGTAGCGCATGCTTGTAGTTCCAGCTACTTGGAAGGCTGAGGCAGAAGGATCCCCGGAGCCCAGCAGGTC
>NW_007251334.1:56598-74131 GCF_000164805.1 Carlito syrichta | reverse complement strand
CACTCACCTTGGCCTCCCAAAGTGCTGGGATTACAGGCTGAGCCACCGAGCCCAGCCAAGACTGAGTCGTTTTTAACACAGATTCTCTATACTGAAAACAATTTGTTACAGCTCTCAAAAGGGAGTTCTGGGTATTTTTCTGTCTACGAAGGACCCATTAGTTCTACAAGAGGAGATAAAGAATTCTGTGCCAGCCCTGTGTGTCTCATCTAACATAACTTGTGGCTGGAATCACCCTAAAAATGGTGTTAGGGGAATTTCCACAAGGGAGTGCCCCAAACCAAGATGTGGCTGATTGAGATTCCAAAGAAAGAAGCACTAAATGCCAGGGTGATCTGTCCAAAGCACTTACCGAGGAGTTTACAGAGGGCTATAGCAATCCTCATGAGGAAAAGTGAGAGGAAAGGGGTGTTCTACCAGGTACATTCACCCAGTGAGGTGGTCAGAGAATGGAGTTTATATGAGGGTTTAAGGAATTTGGCTCAAGACCAGAGCAAGTTCCTTTCAGTGTTTTGGGCAACAACCTAAATGCCTTTATCAATGCCCAGGAATGCTCAAGGCCCTGGTTTGGGTTCAAGTTTGCTAGGAAAAACCTGCAGCAGGCTAGGTCACAAAGTGGTCAAAGTACTCTTTGATTTTCAGTCAGGACACAGAAAGAAAGTGGGGAGATCTGAGGGGTTCTACACTGTGGCTTCCTCTTGCTGACTTTTGGTCTAAAACTCAAGCCTTCCACTTCTGGCCTGCTGCTTGATGGGGAAGGGCTGGTCCTTTACGGCCATTCTGACCTAAGGATTAAGCGCACACCAAAATTTTAACAAGTGGCGGCTTGCAGGATTAGTCAGTTTAGGCAGGTCATTGAAGCCTCGTTAATTCTGTTGGTCATTGATGCCATTGTGCACTGACCTCTGCCCCAAGAGGCAAACTCATGGCTTGGGCTCAGTACGTAAGTGTGAGTAAAGCTGAAAGTCATGCATGATACAGTTGAGGTGTTTACATTTAATTCCACCAAAATGACACCATGAAACGAGAGCATTCTGAAGACATTGACGAGAGGAAAATGGAACAAAAGCTTCCACATGTACTTGACTCACGCATGAGTCATGTTTAGTATTTGCCAGTAGAGGGAGGACCTTCTGGACTTTGCTTTTGTCACAAACAAATGGATTTCTGATCATGTGGATCATGATGAAAGACCAGACAAGCTTGCCTGGGTTGAAGAGAGGTCACTAGCATTAGCACCTTCATGATCTCTTGTAGGGACTAAAAACAAATGATGGCCCAAAAGTCTCAGGATACAGGAAGTAAGAGGAAAGTCTGTGTTCCCAAACTTGCTAAATGTTTAACTTCCAACCCAAAAAGTTTTAAAAATAAGAATTATCTCTATTACCATTTCTTACCCCCGGTTCCATTTTTTTCTCCCTACATGATGTCAACACTTTTGGAAATTATTTATCTCTAGTGGTAAGTGTCAAGGTCTGTAGAAAACAGTGATAGACAAAGGGGTCATAGAGTCAGAGAGTTGGGCTGGACAGATCTTGATACATCACAATCCCCCAGAATTAAGAGAAAGCAGAGTCTGAAAACCAAACCACTTTCTTTCTCCCTAGAAAAAGTGTTTCCTGCATCCATTAAATTCATCCACCAGGGTTATTTACCATCCCCATGCCATGGACTGGAGTGCACCATAAAGAGAACTACAGCAGTGACTACAGTTGGTTCTAGAAAAGTCAGACCCCCAACAGCCTCCGCAGGACCATGAAGTATGATGTGTATCCTCAGGTTTTTGCTACCTTCTCCCAGTCTGGAGCCTGGGACCACCAGGTGAGAAAGGTGGTTAGTCCTGGGAATAAAGCGTGTCAATGACACTTTGGAGGATGCCTGTCTGCTCTGAGTACCTCCTAATTCTATCTGGCTATGGCTAATTTCTTTGGAAAATTGTCTCTATCTACCAGGTCTGGAGGAGTTAGCACAGCTCAGATATAGGATTAAATCAATAAAGCAAATGTTTGTTTCTGTCTGGGTCACATCTCTATATATATTCATTTAACAAAATAATTATTAAGTATCTAGCCTCTCAGTCTGTCCATCTCAGTCTATCTGTGAGCTGAAGGATATGGATTTCTGGTCTCTCAAAAAACTAGAGTCCTCCCAACACCCAGGCCATGACTACAGGATGTTGCCAACCAGTCATTCAACAAGTATGTATGAGCACCTATGTGGGACAGGTTTTGATAGCAAAAACATCTCAATCATGGAGTGAAATGAGGAACACAAAGTCCAGACCTGACCTATGACTAAGAACTTCTCTGCCTCATGGAGGAAGGGGTTTTTCTTTCATTGGAAAGGCCTATGAATGATGGCTAAGACCACAGACAAAACTGGGATATTGCATGTAACAGTTCCATGAGTTCAGGATAAAAAGCAAAGACATCTGGAGATAGTAGATGATTGTTTGCTCACTGTTGATGCCATTAGTATCAGCATCACCACTACTGTTAAATGATGGTACTATAACATGGTACTACTGTTAAATTATAGTACTATAGTAAAATATTAGAATCCAGTTTAAGGCCATGTTTCCAAAATTTATGCAGCACCTATTATCATCCAGGCCTTGTGGCTACAAGTTGGTTAAGATTCAGACTGCTAGATGTTGTAAAAAGCAAGAAAATGGATTCTCCCCTAAAGCCTCTGAAAGAAGTGTTCTAGGAACCTGATTTCAGCCCAGTGGAATTGAGTTTGAACTTCTGTCTTCTACAACTCTTAGATAATAAATGTCTATTATTTTAAGTGACCAAGTTTGTGATAAATTGTTACAACAGCCACAGGACACCAACAAATCTGTATAGTCCAAATCCCTGTCAAGCTGAATTTCCAACAGTCTTGGAAGTTCCCTCATGCTCCCTCCTATTGTTTTCCCCATCCACAGGTTTTTATTCTTATGTAAGGCTTCTATTAATCAGAATAGTGCTTTGAGATGCATTGACATGATGCATGTCTATAGCTTGTTTCTTGTTATTGCTGGATAATTGTCCATTGTATGAATAGATTATTCTCCTGTTGGTGAATATCTTAGCTACTATAAAGCCATTACAGATAGATATTCTTTTAAAAAAAAAAAAATTCAGACTGCTTACCAGATAGTGCTTAAGACAGAGATTATACTGAACATTTTTATTAGGTGAGACAAATGACATGATTGACTGGGGCACCTAGAAACTAAAAAGACTCAGAGATTCATCATGAGCTACTTGGGTGTCATTGGAGCAAGTTTCTTTACTTCCTAAGACCTCTTTTTCCATTTTTTTTTTTTTTTTGAGTTGGAGTCTCACTCTGTCACCCAGGCTGGAGTGCCATGGCACGCTCACAGCCACCCCAGCGTCAACCTGCTGGGCTCTGGTGATCCTTCCTCTTCAGCCTTCCAAGTAGCTGGAGCTACAGGCACACACTACCCCGCCCAGCTAATTTTTGATTTATTGTAGAGACGAGGTCACGCCAAGTTGCCCAGGCTGGTCTCAAACCCGTGGGCTCAGGCAATCCACTCACCTCGGCCTCCCAAAGTGCTGGGATTACAGGCTGAGCCACCGAGCCCTGCCAACCTCTAATTTTTAAAATGAAAAAATTGGATTGATTTAAATACCAGTATTAAACTGGTATTTCTCAAAAGTGTGTGTTAACATTTGTAAAGGGAAAAAACTTTTTTAGAACTCCCAGTGTTGGTTTAAACTATATTTTATTATATTACCTCAGTGTGTATGAAACAGAAAATGAAGAATAAACCCTTTTTACTTATAGCACTACTGTTCCAATAAAGTTAGAAGTAACAGCAGTAATTTAATGTGATGCATGATGTTCTCTCGCTAAAGGATTCTTTGCTCCCATAATTAATAAGGTACCGATTGTTATATTATAGTTATGCAAATATCCTTCACCACGTGCTGTCTTCCTTCTTTCATGAATTTCCTCTGTACAAACTTTCTCAAGGCCTCAGTCTCTCAGTCAGCTGTGGGACGATCTGGCCTTCACTTAATGTAAATGCACCATTTAAATTTTAAGACAATTTTTGTTCTAGTCTTGTTAAGCTGTGACAATTGTAAAGACTAATCATTTCTATTAACTTTATGTTGGTTTTATATTGGCCGTCAATAAAATCCAGGAAATGCCTATATTATAGGGACTTTAAAAGTTATCAGCTAGCCGGGTTCGGTGGCTCAGCCTGTAATCCCGCGCCTTTGGGAGACTGAGGTGAGTGAATTGCCTGAGTCCACGGGTTCGAGACCCGCCTGGGCGACTTGGCAAGACCTCATCTCTACAATAAATCAAAAATTAGCAGAGCGTGGTAGCGCGCGCCTGTAGTTCCAGCTACTTGGAAGGTTGAGGTGGAAGGATTGCCGGAGCCCAGCAGGTCGAGGCTGCAGCGGCCGGGAGTGGCCACTGCACTCCAGTCTGGGCAACAGAGTGAGACTCCAACTCAAAAAAAAAAATGTCATCAGCTAGCTGGGCACAGTGGCTCACGCCTGTAATCCCAGCACTTTGGGAGGCAGAAGTGAGAGGATTGCCTGAGCCCACAGATTTGAGATCAACCTGGGCAACATTACAAGAACTTGTTTCTACAATAAATCAAAAAATTAACTAGCCATGGTGGTGCATGCTTGTAGTTCCACCTACTTGAAAGACTGAGGCGGAAGGATCGCCTGAGCCCAGCAGGTCAAGGGTGTGGTGGCCGTGAGCGTGTCACTGCACTCCAGCCTAGGCGACAGAGTGAGACTCTGACTCAAAAAAAAAAAAGGGGGGTATCACCTAAAGGAAAATACATGATAGAAACAGCTAGTTGCTATACAACCTCCATTCTCCCCTTGTTTCATACCTGAAGAACCTGAGTTTCGTGGGGAATGGCAAAGTGCCCAGCTGAAAATACCCAAGTCCCTAGTCTCCCTTGCAGCCGGTGGAGTGAATGGATACAGTTATGGCCAATTTGTTGTAGGTAGAAGTCTCTTCTGGTGTCCCTTCAAGATGAAAAGGCAGAGACTTTGGGGAGAAAGCCCTTCCTGCTTCCATCTTGGCTCATCTTCCTGCCTGGAATGCAGGTATTAGACAGCAGGCACAGCAAGTCATGCTGAAACTATGAGGAGACACACAGCAAGGTGAAAACCTTTATGCTGGGAGTAGAGCAGAGGAGATAAATCATCTGGGTCCTTAGTGGCATTGCTGAGTCCTGGACTGCTCCTCCCAGATATTTTACATAGTAGATGAGTGGTGCACTGCAGTTCACTTGGGCAGCTTCCATGATTACACAAATGGGATCCTAACTGATATAACACATTCTTTTAAAACATCATGAAGAGCATGTAGACTTCTGAGAATTCATCTATATCCCAACTGGGAAAACACTGTATTAGGTCTTCTCTAGTCCTAAAAATTTAAGAATATGTGAGCTACACGTAGTGGGGAATGGAAGAATAATAATGAAATGACTTCCCTCTTCCACTCCCATGAAGGCAGCCTGTAGCAAAGGGAGAGTTTTGTGATTTGAGATACTGGCAAGAATATCAGCTTATTGCAGGAAAAAAGAGTGACAGAAAAGAGTCTCTTAGTTAACATACAGACTGGAAAAGTCAATTGTGTCGCTATAAAATCCTCTGCCTGCAATTAAGGAGTAGGACATTTATCAAAGGGCATTGGTAAGCAAAAGGAATTCCAGAGTTGGCCTTAAAGCTTCAAGGGGGCAGAACTTTTGCAGTCTTGGCACATGTTTGGTTTGTGCAATAGACAAAGAAATTGCTAGAACTACAAATTCTAGCTGAGGAAGTCTGTTTACTTGAGTTTCTTCACCTCAGCAATTGCAGAGACTGTAAAATCTCTGTAAATAGAATAATTCCCATAACCCTTAGCCTAGAAACTTTATCATGTGACAGCATGAGTGCAAAAGCATATCAGAAATTTTTATCTTCTATCAATCAGTTCATCTCTGCTCCTGTTGGATTAAAGAGAAACTCAATCTGTCTCTTTTTTTTCTGCTCTCCAAATATCCCAGAATTATTCTCAGGATTGAGGCATAAGAAACACCCTTAAAATCAACAGCAATTGGCCTGTAGTAATTATTCCCATGATACTTATGTTCCTTGTGTCAGCTGTTCTGCCAAAGTCACAGGGTCTTTACTGAGTCAACCTCCCTCAACTTACTATGTAACCTTCTCCAGAACATGATCACCTCTTCAGGGTACTACTGGGAAGGGAAGTATGATTCCTGTGTTTGATGACCTACAGACAGATGCATGGACATCTGGTCTCTAGATCGTATTGAAGGTAGAAATACAAGGAGAAGAAGATGCTGCAGAAACATCCAGAAGAAAAAACTGAATAAGGGAAATACCTCCTTAACCACACTTTGGGATCTTGAACTACCAGATTTGGCAGTTGGCTTTCAAACTATAACATACACTCATATGACATTGTAATTTGTCACGCATATCTATGCATTCCATCTCTTTGGTAAATGTGTACAGTTCATTCCATCATTTGAGTTCAGTCCTACTCAGCTAATCCTCCTTTTCTCTGTATAAAGTCTAGTGTCTAAAGGACCTCTTCCAGTTGTAAAGGAGTGGTACCAAGTCCCAGTGAACCCAATTGGCACATGCTAGTACTATGCTGCCCAAATTGAGGCGAGCAGGTAAGCACACTCCCTATAGAATTGTGCCTGAACAGGAACTATGCCTGTTTAGGTGTGTCACCGCTCATAAAAATATCTGCAAATGTGCATTTTGGTCCAGTTCCCCATCTTTATAAATGAGATGTTTGGTTATCGAGCAAGTTATCGAGCAACAGTGATTCAATACTCTCCCTTTATAAGGTATTGCTTCATACCTTAGTAAACACATAGCATTTTTCAAATCTTGGCAGAACATTTCTCGTGATTTATCTAAGCAGACTCTTTCTTCAGTCTCTATATTGCATCATATTTATTTTCTTTGTGGAGTTAATTACAAGCTGAACTTATATTTATTTATGTGTTAATTTATTTGCTCACTATCTCCTCCACTAGAATGTCAGTTCCTTGAGAATAGGGGTCTTGAGGCAATATATAAAACAGAGTAGGTATTTAATTTGATAATCATGTGCCTTGTGGAGCCTCCAATGTACAATTCCCCCACAGGATCATAGTATAAGGTGAAGATGAGATGTGGCTTACCCTTGATGGCATACCATGGCTTAGTGAGCAGCACTTTCTTTCCTTTTTTTTTTTTTTTTTTTGAGTTGGAGTCTCACTCTGTTGCCCAGGCTGGAGTGTGGTGGCATGCTCACAGCCACTGCAGCCTCGACCTGCTCAGGTGATCCTTCCACCTCAGCCTTCCAAGTAGCTAGCACTACAGGCATGCACCACATGCCTGGCTAATTTTTTGATTTATCGTAGAGATGAGCTCTTGCCAAGTTGCCCAGGCTGATCTCGAATTCCTGAGCTGAGGCAATCGTTTTACTTCCATCTCCCAAAATGCTGGGATTATAGGCATGAGCCACCACACTAGACACTCTTTCTTTCCTAGTGGGACATAGTAATAGTGTATCTTACAATGTCATCTTAGATTGGATGAAATACATATTTTGGAATAAATGAGTGAATGCATGTTTTCTTTGTTTTTGTTTTAGTTGGAGTCTCACTCTGTCACTCAGGCTGGAGGGCAGTGGCAGGCTCACAGCCACCACAGCCTCTACCTGCTGGGCTCAGGCAATCCTTCCTCCTCGGCCTTCCAAGTAGCTGGAACTACAGGCACATGCCACCACATCTGACTAATTTTTTGATTTATTGTAGAGATGAGGTCTCGCCAAGTTGCCCAGGCTGGTCTTGAGCCTGTGGGCTCAGGCAATCCTGTTACCTTGGCCTCCCAAAGTACTGATATTATAAGCCTGGCCACATGTTTTCTTTTGGTGCTATCTCTTCTGTTTTGGTTTTGTTTGTAAATGCAAGGAAATTAGGATTTTCTTAGTCAATGTCTTGTATGTGTTGGAAATTATTTTGAGAGCAGAGGTGGCAAACTAACAGAAGTGAACAACGTAGTCCTTGCCCTCAAGGAAAAGAAATCTGACAGGCAAAAAGCTAAGTTCTATGATAGAGGAATGTGTTGGGAAGAGCCCAGAGGAGGAACCTCACTCAGCCTGTGCAGATCCAGAAGAGCGTCCCAAGGGAGGGGGTAATTGACCTGAGACTTATGACGTATTTGTGGGGTACTTTGTGCTACTGTCACATATGTGATTTCTTTTTATCCTCACATTAGCTCTGTGAGGTAGGAAAACCATCCCATCTTAGAAATGCAAAGATTGAGGCTGAGAGAAGTTAAATAAATTTCCCCCAAACCACCTTAATGGTAAGAGGTGGAGCGAAGTGGGAAGAGGGGGAGTTAAACTCAAGTTTTCTGGCTCCAGGTTCACTCACATCTTATTTTTCATTCAGGCTGAATGTCGAGTGTTGAACTGCTCAACACCATCTTCATAAGTATTATTCACAGGTGTGAAAACTTTTATCCTCAGTCTTCCTTAGGCTTGCAGTGACAGGCTTTTGGGTTTTTCCTTTAATCTGCTGTGGGTTTTGAGCCAAGCAAAGACTGGGAGTCCCAGTCTGAGAACAAGTTGCAGACACACAGAAAAAACATCCTTGTGTGTACAATGAATGGCAGGAAACAGATAATCAGTTTTGACATTTATGGCATTTATTTGCCATTAGTAGTGAGTTCTAATTTAAAAAATATTTTTAACCAGGCGCAGTGGCTCATGTCTGTAATTCCAGCACTTTGGAAGACCAAGGCAAGAGGCTCACTTCAAGAGTGAGAGACTGTTCAGGTGCGGTGGCTCAAGCTGTAATCCCAGCACTTTGGGAGGCCGAGGTGAGAGGTTTCCCTGAGCCCAGGTGTTCAAGACCAACCTGGGCAACTTGGTGAGCCCACATCTCTACAATAAATAAAAAAATTAACCAAGCGTGATGGTACGTGCCTGTAGTCCCAGCTACTTGGAAGGCTGAAGTAGAAAGATCACCTGAGCCCAGCAGGCCGAGGCTGCAGTGGCCATGAGTGTGCCACTGCACTCCAGTCTGGGCAACAGAGTGAGACTCCAACTCAAAAAAAGAAGAGCGAGAGACTACCCTGCACACACACAAACACCCCACAGCAAACAAACAAAAGCAAAAAACAAAAAAAAGAGATCTCATATCTATAAAAAAACTAAAATAAAATAAGGTCGGTTGTGGTGGCTCAAACCTGTAATCCCAGCACTTTGGGAGGCTGAAGTGAAGGGACTGCCTGAACCCACGAGTTCAAGACCAGCCTGGGCAACTTGGTAAGACCTCCTCTCTACAATATATCAAAAAATTAGCCGGGCAGGTAGTGCAAGCCTGTAGTTCCAGCTACTTGGAAGGTTGAGGTGGAACGATCACCTGAGGTCGAGGCTGCGGTGGTTGTGAGCATGCCACTGCACTTCAGCCTGGGCGATGGAGTGAGACTCCGGCTCATAAAATAAAATAAAATAAAAATTTTTGGTGGTGTGTGACTGTAGTTTTAGCTACTTGGAAGGCTGAGGCAGGAGGATCTCTTGAGCCTAGGAGCTCAAGGCTGCAGTTAGCTATTGATCATAGCCGTTGCATTCCAGGCTGGATGACACAGGAAGACCCTGTCTTAAAATTAATTAATTAATTAAAATATTTGTGACATCTCAGTTCCTACCTTTGAAAGAATGTGAAGAGACTGGGAGTGGTAGCTTATGCATGTAATCCTAGCACTTGGGAAGGTGCAGGCTGGAGGACTGCTTGAGCCCAAGAGTTCGAGACCTGCCTAGGCAATGTAATGAGACTTTGTCTCTCCAAAAAATAAAAAATTAGCTGGGTGTGATGGCATGCACCTGTAGTTCCAGCTACTCAGGAGGTTGACACAGGAGGATCGCTTGAGCTAGGAGCTGGGGTGGTGATGAGGTGTGATTGTGTCACTGCACTCCAGCCTGGGCAACAGAGTGAAACTCTGACTCAAGAAAGAAAAAAAGAAAAGAAAGACTGGGCACAAGCAGAGATGCTTTGTTTTCAACTCAGGACCTCATGCAGAGATTTTGAGACAGCAATCCTAAAGT
The DNA here is from genome assembly GCF_000164805.1 of Carlito syrichta. Taxonomy (NCBI): domain Eukaryota; kingdom Metazoa; phylum Chordata; class Mammalia; order Primates; family Tarsiidae; genus Carlito; species Carlito syrichta. Next base: position 64,027 of record NW_007251334.1, on the reverse strand, counting down.
AAGACGGCTTTAAGGTGTTTGTGAGTTTCTTCACCCAGGAGAGTTTTTCAGCTTCTACCCTCTTCATATGAGGAGCTGTGGCATGTGATGATTCATTTAATCATCCATCACATCTTTGCTGAGGACTTATATGCTGATTACTGTGTGTGGCTCTGAGCACGCAGTGGCGAGCCATGTAAACAGCATTTGCCTCCAAGAGGCCTGGCAGAAGCTAATGAATATTGCTGTCATGTAAATGCAAAGGTTGTGAAATGCCTCAATGTTTCACACCTTCTTTGGGGACCTTTAAGAAATTCATGGAAGGCCAGGCGCAGCAGCTCACCTATAATTCTTGCACTTTGGGAGGCCAGGGTGAGGGGATTGCCTGATTCCCAGGGGTTCAAAACCAGTCTGGGCAACTTGGTGAGTCCTCATCTCTACAATAAATAAAAAAATTAGCTGGGCATGGGCATGCATGCCTGTAGTTCCAGCTATTGGAAAAGCTGAGGCAGAAGGATTGCCTGAGCTCAGCAGGTCGAAGCTGCGGTGACCGTGAACCACTGCACTCCAGCCTAGGTGAGAGAGTGAGACTTCTACTCAAAAAAAGAAAAGAAATAAATGGAGCTTTCAACATTGATAATTACCATTAGCAATGTAATCAAATACAGCAGCAAGCAAAGTGAACTACCAATGCACTGTGGAGCAGAGAAATTTCTATGTGGAGACCATAAAAGACTCATTCTGTCTTGTTTTAATTAGTATTCACTGCTTGTGTGTAGCTGCTTGCAGTTGATACCCAATTTGTGAATTGAGCTGAGGTGTAATGCAGTATTAAAGACTGGATCACAGAGGCTACAAATATTTTTTAAAAACAGAACTGACTAGTAAAGGCAAATACTATCAATGTCAAGTTGATGAAAACCAGCCATTAGAAAAATCTGGTATGGTAAAATTGTTACATTGATATGGATGGAGATTTGATTAAAAGAGATAATGGGGGAAATGCAGTGACAGTGGAAGCCACTATGGAAACAGTATCCATGGCAACAAATGGCCTGGTCAAGGGAGGCTTCCGGACTGCCTGTGTTGGTCTGATAAAAATGTCTGGTGAGCCCCCTAGTGGCAATGACTAAATAGTGGTCCTTCAAAAATGAGTGCTTCTAGGGAGATGGATGGTGCCTCCTGAGTGCCTGGGGGAGGTTGGCTTGATCTCATCATGTCCCACCCCCCCTTGCCTTGTGCTCGCTGGCACTGAGGCACAGCATATGTTCACAAACAACTACTACTCTTCATTGAATCATTTACTAGAAAACATACCATTATTTTATACATCACTAGAAGAAAAACAAACTATGACATGCCGTTGATGGTAAGATGTATCCTTATTTGAGAGAGATTAAATGTGAAAATAAGTATTCATCCTATAATCTATAAAATATACCTGAGTTACATTTTTTTATGCCCTTAACATTTCTGGATGTTTGTTTTCTCACTTACAAACTAAACAACTAAACCATTCATTCTACTCTACTCACATTTATTAAGTGCTGATTCTCGGACAGGCACTGACTTCAGCACTGAGGAACAATGGTGAGCTGGAGTCTTGCCTCTATGGGGCTTTTGTTTCAGTGACTAGATTTCTGATGACCTTTGCCACACTGACATTCTGTGAGTCAGTGGTCCTGTGACCCTGAGTGAGTGACAGAGTAAACACAGACTCAAGAAGTCAGAAAACCTGGGTTCCAGTCTAGTTCTGACCCTTAGTAGAGTGTTTAATCTGTATCAACCTTATTTTATCTATTTATTAAGTGGATATTATCCATTTATTGCCTGTCATGGTTAAATCAAGAAATGGCTGTATTTTTCTCATAGCACAGTCCTTTGAACATATGTAATGATAACCAAAACAAGCCACAGAAACAGTGATCATGGTCCATTTTTCTTTCCTATCTCTAGATCAAGAAAGCCCCGGGTTTTGTTATTTTAAAGTGTTAATCAATATTGCTTTGTGCATATAAACATCTAATCCAGGATAACATCAAATCTTTTTATTTTTTTGAGTTGGAGTCTCACTGTCACCCAGACTGGAGTGCAGTGGCATGTTGACAGCCACTGCAGCCTCAACCTGCCAGGCTCAAACGATCCTTCTACCTCAGCCCTCCAAGTAGCTGGAACTACAGGCATGCGCCACCATGCCAGGCTAATTTTTTGATTTATTGTAGAGATGAGGTCTCGCCAAGTTGCCCAGGCTGGTCTCGAATCCGTGGGCTCAGGCAATCCTCTCACCTTGGCCTCCCAAAGTGCTGGGATTATAAGTGTGAGCCACCAAGCCCGGCCAACATCAAATCTTTTTCTGTTGTTCAGTATAGAGCTTCTCCCCTCCAATGGACAGGCTGCAATGAACTGATGTCTCACACTTGCCTGGCAAACTGAATGGTAGGAAACAAGCTGGTTATCTGCCTGTGGGAGTATAGGAAGGAAGCTGTGCTGGTGACCTGTATCCTAGAGTTCTTCCAGGCTGAGGTTGTGTAAGTGTTGCCAATAGACTAAGTGTGAGCCATGCCAGGAAACGAGCCTGTGTGGGACTGAGCTAATCCTGTCTGATGTGGCCACCTACAGGTGTGAACAGGCCTCAGCAGGGAGAAACTGAAGTGATCCCTGCATTCCTAGGGGCTGTGGGAGCAATAAATGTTGGAAGGAGGGCCTCACTGGCAAAGGCATGGCTGTAGGGAAAAGGGGGTCTCAGAAGAAGCAAGTAGGGAGGAGGAATCATCTTTAAGCACCTGCCAGTCCCAGAAAACACAAAGCCTTGTTGCAACCATATCGGGCAAGAAAGAACTCTCACTCCCCTCGCCCCAGCCCCTGTGCTCTCTAATTCTTCCCCATTCTGCTCAACTTTGGAAGGTTAAAACACATAAACAAAACAGGAGAAAGAGGATAGAAGTAAGGCAGAGAAAAGAAGGGGAGCTGTTCCCCTATTTCTCATCTTCCCACCCTCTGGAGGCCCTTGCTGAAGGGAAGAAGATTTAACTTTGGAACTAGACATTGAATTTCCAAATTGACTCTGTGTTTGATCGTGTAAAATGACCATAGGACTTATTATCTAAGAGAGAGCAGAAAAGTCTTGGTACTGTCCATATCATATTTTCATCTTGGAATGGAGAAAACTGGCCCACTGAGCAAGTTAAGGAGACAGCAGGAGAATGATAGTGAAAGTTTCTTTATGTTCATATCCCTCAAGTCACGCTTGTTCCACATACTAGGGGTATGTGTGTGGGGGTGGGAGGAACAGAGAGAAATCATTCAAGGAGCAAGCAAGCCTCGGGAGCTTGGAATCAGAGACTCCAAATATGGCCAGAAATACATGCAGGCCTGAATATCCCTTCAGGATGTCACCTCATCTAGTCTGATCCAGCTCATCAAAGACTGGACTATAGATGCTCAACAAAGTCTGTCATTCAAGATTAAATAATTTACTTTTGAAACACATATGAGCCAAGAAGAGCACGTGTTGCTAGTTTTCTCACTGAAGCTGTGCAAGAGGTTTGTGCTGTCCCATATGGCAGTCACTGACCACATGCAGCAACCAAGCATGTGACATGTGGCTAGTTCAAACTGAGATATGCTCTTAAAAACAAAATACATATGAGATTTCAAAGACAGTACAAAAGATGAAAAATATCTCACTAAAAACTTTCATATTGATTACTTGTCAAATCATAATATTTTGGATGTGCTGGGTTAAATAAAAGTTATTAAAATTAACTTCACCTGTTGTTTTTTTACCTTTTTGGTGACTATTGGAACATTAAAATTACGTATAGCTTGCCTTGTATTTCAACTGTCCATATAGCACTCTCACAGATCGTAAGGCACTGAGGTCACAGGCCATAGGCTGGTATGTTTCTGCTTCAGAGAGTGACTCATCCTCATTTTAAATAATCCTAAAGAAGACAGATCCTGGTAGGTAGATGGGCCAGAGCTAGACTGAGTGGGGGAAGCTTCTTCCTCTCTTTAGACCAAAACAAGGGAAGAATTGAGAGCTTGTATTTTACATAGAAAAACCATGCTCAAGGGAACCACCATCTTGGGGAGGCAAGTTGGCCCTTATAATTCAGATGATGCTGGAGGTGAGGCCAAGAGGCCTCCAGCAGGATATCACATATAGGGAGGTGATGGGCCTCCGAAATCTGAAGGCAGCCAGATCCTCCAATTTCCAGTTCTAAGTGTGTCTAGAAATCTCTTTCATTATCCCCTACTCTATATAGTGTCTTATTAAACGTGAACTTGGGGGCAGCTGTGGGGAACTGGTCTGCTTCCTAAAACTCAAAGTGTGTGTGTGTGTGTGTGTGTGTGTGTGTGTGAGAGAGAGAGAGAGAGAGAGAGAGAGAGAGACAGAGAGACAGAGAGACAGAGAGAGAGACAGAGAGAACAGTTTTTGATACAATTTCCAGTCCAGACTGCTGCAGGTGCCTGTTCTTCCCCTTGTACCTCTTTATACGTAGACACGGTATTCCTATTTCTGGGAATTTATACAATTCTCAATTGTGGAAAAAACTTTATAAACAAAGAATGTCCATTACAACTTACTCTCTTAACAAAATATCAAAAGTGGCAGAAACACTTAGCAGAAAAAACTGTAAATTATGTACTATGCACTTCATACACCATTGGGGAGACATGTTAGTGACATTTATTCAATCTTTGTATTAACAAGTGAGATGATAATGTCATAATAAGTTGTTTTAAAGGCATAAAGGAATATACAATTATACATGCAATTGGTGACAATAACATAGAACACCCCTCAAAAAATGTCCTTGGGGAAAAAAATACAATAGCCATCTAGCCATAAAGAAAAGACTAGGAAAAAAATGTTTAAAAAAGAAAATGATAAGCCGGGCTTGGTGGCTAAGTTTGTAATCCCGCGACTTGGGAGGCTGAGGTGAGTGGATTGCCTGAGCCCGCGGGTTCGAGACCCGCCTGGGCAACTTGGTGAGACTTCATCTCTACAATAAATCAAAAAATTAGCCGGGTGTGGTAGCGCATGCCTGTAGTTCCAGCTACTTGGAAGGCTGAGGTGGAAGGATCGGTGGATCCCAGGAGGTCGAGACTGCACTCCAGTCTGGGAGACAAGTGAGACTCCAATTCAAAAAAAAAAAGAGAATGATGGTTGTATTAGTCAGGGTTCTCCAAAGAAACAGAACCAAAATATGTACATATAAATAACATTTTATATACGTATATACATATATATATATCCACATATATATGAAAATATATACACATACATGTATTCTCATATATGTATATGAGACAGAGAGATTTTAAGGAACTGGCTCATGCTATGGTGGAGACTAACAAGTCCAAAGTTTGCAGGGTCACCCTGCAAACTGAAGTCCCAGGGAAGAGTTGATGTTGCAGCTGGAGTCTGAAGGCAGCTTGGAAGCAGAATTCCCTCTTCTTTGGGGAAGGTCAGTACTTTTTCTATTCAGGCCTTCAACTGACTGAATGAAGCCCATTCACATAAGGGAGAGGAATCAGCTCTACTCCAAGCCCACCAATTTAAATGTTAATCTTATCTAAAAAATACCATTGATGAAACATTTGGAATAATGTTTGACTGTGTAGGTACTGTGGTTTAGCCAATTTGACACAAAAAAATCAACCTTCACAATGGCCTAGTATTTAATACTTTTGAAATGCTTTTCTGAGCCGGGCTCGGTGGCTTAGCCTGTAATCCCGCACCTTTGGGAGGCTGAGGTGAGTTGATTGCCTGAGCACGCGGGTTCGAGACCTGCCTGGGCAACTTGGCGAGACCTCATCTCTACAATAAATCAAAAATTAGCTGGGCATGGTAGCACGTGCCTGTAATTCCGGCTACTCGGAAGACTGAGGCAGAAGGCTCACCGGAGCCCAGCAGGTCGAGGTTGCGGTGGCCAGGAGCCGCCACTGCACTCCAGTCTGGGTGACAGAGTGAGACTCCAACTCAAAAAAAAAAGAAAAGAAAAGAAATGCTTTTCTGTATTTTCTGCAGTTTCCAATACACATATGATAATAACTTTGATGATGGAAAAGGCCTGTAAACACATTTTAAAACATAGCCTCAGCCGGGTTTGGTGGCTCAGCCTGTAATCCAGCGCCTTGGGAGGCTGAGGTGAGTGGATTGCCTGAGCCCGCGGGTTCAAGACCTGCCTGGGCAACTTGGCGATATCTCATCTCTACAATAAATCAAAAATCAGCCGGGCTTGGTGGCGCATGCCTGTAATTCCGGCTACTTGGAAGGCTGAGGCGGAAGGATCGCCGGAGCCCAGCAGTCGAGGCTGCGGTGGCCGAGAGCGGTGGCCGGGAGCACTCCAGTCTGGGCGACAGAGTGAGACTCCAACTCAAAAAAAACAAACAAACAAACAAACAAACAAACAAACAAAAAATAGCCTCCTTGGGGTAGCCCCAGAGTCCCAGGATTCTCAATGCTCCTTTGACAGCCCCCACAGCTCTTCTTACCTCTGTCTTCTATCATTATTATCTGTGTCCAGAATGTATCTTCCTCTGCTAAACATCAACTAAGTCTTACTCTTTTTTGACTCTCCCTCAAGCACGGAAAACTTAATAATCTCTTCTTAATAAGTATCTGTACAGCTGAATCGAATTAAGAACTTCAAATGTTACCTTCTGTAGGAGACGATCATTAAAGGAATTTTAGAAATTGGGCTTTTAGAAAATAACAAAAGGAAGATGTGTAGGCAGTGGGAACCTGCCTGATGGCACTAATTTCAGCCCTAGGAAGCAGATACAGGTGAGTGGAGGGAGTTCATGTTCTGATTTCTTTGCAAAAATCAATGTAACTCATCCCTGTAATCCCATCAATGTGGGAGGCCAAGGCAGGAGGATCGCTTGAGGTCAGGAGTTTGGGACCACCTAGGAAACAGCCAGACACTATCTCTACAAAAAAGAAAAAAAAAATCTCATTTCTGCTGGAATTGCCTAAAAATTATTAGCAATACTTCACTTGATTTTCTCTAAAGTTTTCTGTAATTATTTTGAGTTTTAATTTACTACACATGCTTTGACATCGTATTTTATGATTTGTCTAATGTAGCAACAAAACAGTCGACCTTTGCCAGGCTCGGTGACTCAGCCTGTAATCCCATGGTTTGGGAGGCTGAGGTGAGCGGATTGCCTGAGCCTGCGGATTCGAGACCCGCCTGGGCAACTTGGCGAGACCTCATCTCTACAATAAGTCAAAAAATCAGCTGGGCGTGGTAGCGCATGCCTGTAATTCCGGCTACTTGGAAGGTTGAGGAGGAAGGATCGCCGGAGCCCAGCAGGTTGAGGCTGCGGTGGCCGGGAGAAGCCACTGCACTCCAGTCTGTGGTGAGCTATGATCATACCACCAACCTGGGTGACAAAGTGAGACCTGACAAAAAAAAAGAAAAAAGAAAAGGAAGGA
>NW_007251334.1:54565-56578 GCF_000164805.1 Carlito syrichta | reverse complement strand
AGGGAGGGAGGGAGGGAGGCAGGGAGGGAGGGAAGGAGGGCGGTCCGCCGGTTACAGTGGCTCATGCCTATAATCCCAGCACTTTGGGAGGCTGAGGTGAGAGGATTGCCTGAGCCCACGAGTTCAAGACCAGCGTGGGCAACTTGGTGAGACCTCATCTCTACAATAAATCAAATAATTTGCCAGGTGTGGTGGCACGTGCCTATATTTGCAGCTACTTGGAAGGCTGAGGCCGAACGATCACCTGAGCCCAGTAGGTCGAGGCTGAGGTGGCCGTGAGTGTGCCACTGCACTCCAACCTGGGCAATAGAGTGAGACTCCAACTCAAGGAAAAAAAAAGAAAGAAAGAAAGAAAGGAAGGAAGGAAGAAAAGAAAAACAAAACCCACTTATTTTACAGTGGGCAGGTCTATGAAAAGTTATCTCCAAAGTCCAAGGAAATCAAAAGGCTGAAGAAAGAGGCTGATTTATCCAGTATCCAGTTTCTTAAAAAGAAATATTTAATAGAGACTTAGGAACAGAAGCCAAGTCTGTCTTTCTGGTGGTGGTGAGACAACATGGTGGATTCTACACCATTACCCCTCAGACCCAGGGCATATATACTATAAGGAAAGGGTGACTCCAAGGGATGTGTAGAACAATTGAAGTATAATGACATCAAGATTGTCTGACCTAAGAGCAGGATTTACAGTAAGTGCCTGCTCTTACATGAGCAATAATAGATAAATGGGAAATCTTAGAGGCCTTCCCAGAACTGGGGTTAGTCAGAAGTCAATCTGGTGGATGAGCATCCAAGATGGAGTTGCTTTGACCTTCCCACCACTATTCCCAAACTGCCTGCATTTTTCCCCCTCTCCCCTCTGTCTTCTCTCATTCATAAACCCTGTTTTTGTTTTTGTATGTCAGCCATCAGGGTGACCTATTATCCTCTATGTTGACTTTTTTCTGTTGACATTAACTTACTGTAAAATGCTTCCTCTATTTCCTAACTTCTGGACTTTGTTTCCTCATTGCAAATCAAAGCCCTTCCAGTTTATTCTTCCTTCTCCTCCTCTCTCCTCCTTCCCCCATCATCCTCATCTTCAGCAACAACACGATCACCATCACACATTGATTATTGTCATCATTATCATCACCATCATCATCACTACCACTTAGTGCCAGGTCTGTGATAGCCACAGATACATCTGATCCTTACAACAACACTCTTAAGTACGTACATACTATGATTCCTCTTTGAGGGAACTGAGGTACAGGAAGGTAAAATATTTTTTTCAGAGGTACACATTTAGTAAATTTTTAAAAACAAGATTTCTTTTTTCTTTTTCTTTTTTTCCTTTTACTTTAGAGACGAGGTCTCGTCAATTTCCTCAGGCTGGTCTCAAACCCCTGGACTCAGGCAATCCTCTTGCCCCCGCCTCCCAAAACAAGTGCTGGGATCACAGGCATGAGCCACCGCCCCTGACAAAAAAAAATAAGATTTAAACCTAGTTTTTTTTTTAATTCAAACTCTTATCTGCTACAATAAACTGCTTTCAGAATTTTTGTCTTACTACCAGCCACTTCTTTATGTGAATTCCTAATAGAAAGCATCTGATTGATTAGCTCAACTTTCAGTGTCATGCTACATCTCTGGCCACTGGCCAGCCTATTGGCTGACCTTGAATCAGGAGCCCTCCTCTGGACCAACCAGCTGTAACCAGAGGATGGAGGAACACCTGGTCCAAAGTGCAGCCAAGCTGCCTAGGGCTGCTCTCTCATCAGGCGCAGTATGTAGAACAGACTCTGTGACTGGCACTGCCAGTATGTATTATGTGTCTGGCATCCCTGGAGGTTTGTTGAAGAGAAGGTGAATTTTTAATGTACATTTACCTATACTTCATATTTTTCCACAGATTTTTTGAAATAGCTAATAAACACATGTAATGAAATAATAGTAAATACGTACACATGAAAATTTTTTCTTTTTTTTTTTTTTTTTGAGTTGGAGTCTCACTCTGTCGCCCAGACTGGA
>NW_007251334.1:47080-54500 GCF_000164805.1 Carlito syrichta | reverse complement strand
CCGGCTGGGCTCCGGCGATCCTTCTGCCTCAGCCTTCTGAGAAGCTGGAATTACAGGCATGCGCTACCACGCCCGACTGATTTTTTGATTTATTGTAGAGATGAGGTCTCACTGCCCAGGCGGGTCTTGAACCCGTGGGCTCAGGCAATCCACTCACCTCAGCCTCCCAAAGGCGCAGGATTATAGGCTGATACATGAAAATTTTTAAAGCATACAAACCACGGAAAAGGAAGTTAGAAATATTTCAAATCTTCTAGGTTATAACACTGAAGTACTTGAGAGATTGTCGTTTTAAGTTCTCATGGCAACCAGAGCAAGAAGAGGAATATGAGCAGCCTGTAGTCCTTATGAGCAAAAGGAAGGAAACAGAACTTTCTCTGGAAATAAATCTTAAAATAAATTTCTCATATGATGTATTTAATAAGGGACACTGGGTAATGTCAAGTAAAAGTTCTCAGCAAACTTTCTGTAGCAAACTCAATCATCAATTTCATATGATTTTTTTTTTTTTTTTTGCTGTAGCAAACTTAGACAAAGAGAAAGGCAGAACAATTAAATCACAATTCAGTGGAAGAGATTCCAATAGGGTCTAAAAAAAAGCAGGCCGGGCAAGGTGGCTCACACCTATAATCCTAGCACTTTGGGAGTCCAAGGTGAGAGGATTATCTGAGCCCACAGGTTTGAGATCAGCCTGGGCAACTTGGCAAGACCTCATCTCTACAATTTAAAAAATTACCTGGGCATGGTGGCACATGCCTATAGTTCCAGCTACTTGGAGGGTTGAGGTGAAAGGATCACCTGAGCCCAGTAGGTCGAGGCTGCAGTGGCCAAGAGTGTGCTACTGCACTCCAACCTGGGTGACAGAATGAGACTCCAACTAAAAAGAAAAAAAGAAAAAAAGTAATATGAGGATGTACATGTCTGTTATCCAGAGACATAATTTAGAGAACCCAGAGGTGAGAGCATTGCAGCTATAATACTTTTTTTTTTTTTTGTGATGTGATCATAACTCACTGCAGCTTCAAAATCCTGGCCTCAAGTGATCCTCCCACCTTGCCTCCCAAACAGTTGGGACTACGGGCGCACACCACCATGCTTGGTTATGTTGCATTCCTTAAGAACTCAACTGGACCAGCAACAGAGCTACCTTGCCTCATGAAAACTGAGGCACTCAGCCTGTGCTCCCACCCAATCTCTGCACAAGGGATGCTCCGCAGTAGCCCATGGGGAACACCAGAGCCGGTGTCCTTCAGAAAGCTTCTTAGGGGAGCCGGGTGCTGTGACTCATGTCTGTAATCACAGCACTTTGGGAGGTGGAAGCAAGAGGATTGCCCGAGCTCACCGGTTCAAGACCAGCCTGGGCAACATGGTGAGACCTCATCTCTAAAATTAAAAATTAGCCAGGAGTGGTGGTGCATGCCTGTAGTTCCAGCTACTTATAAAGCTGAACTGGAAGGATTGTCTGAGCCCAGCAGGTTGAGGCTGCAGTCACCACGAGCATGCCACTGCACTCCAGCCTGGGTGACAGACTCAGACCCCAACTCAAAAAAAGGAAAAAAAAAGGCTGCTTAGGGAGGAATTGCTTCAGTTCATGAACCAGCAATGAACTGAGTCACCAGCCAAATCATGAGGCATTACTACAATAAGACAGACCTGTTCCCTTACCTTATTTTTCATTCTTATTGAAAAAAAAATCAAAGCAAGTACCACCAGTCACCTAGTAGAGACATGGAAAAACCTCAGAAGTTACTTCAAGGATCTTCTGAGAACAGCAACCGATTTCTCAGGGAATCCTGAAAAATGTATGCAATTAATTTTCCACATGTTTACTTGACATATAGCAAATTAATTGTAGAAAGTGTTTGCCAAAGGCAATTATTTTAATTTCTATAATAATTAATATGATGGTTTAATCTTACTTAGTTACCAGGACCATTTATCTTTTAAAATCCTTTCTGGTTAAAGTTAATAAAATCTTATCACCAACCCTCTTACACTCTACAGTTTATTTAAAAGCATGTTTGAATTGTTCAGGTAGTGGTTTGAAAAACGAATTTGAGTTTTGTTTTGTTTTTAGGAAATGATTCCATTCCTGTGAGGGTGTGGTGAGACAAGCACTCACATATAGTCATCCCTTGGCATCCAGGGAAGGATGGTTTCCAGGACACCCCCAACCCCACCCCACAGGATACCAAAGTCTGTGGATGCTTGAGTCCCTGACAGAAAATGGCCTGTTATTTGTATATAATCTGCACACATCCTCCTGTATACTCTAAATCATCTCTGGAGTACTTATACTACTCATGCAATGTAAATGCTCTGTAAAGAGTTGTTTTATTTTTATTTGTATTATTTTTTATTGTCTTATTGTTTTTCATCTGAAATATTTGTGAGCTGATTACATCATACTAGTTGAGGGTACAATATTTTTGGAAATATTCTGGTAATGTGTACTAAGAGCCTGTTGTACAAAAATGTTTATGGCTAAAAAAAAGAAAGAGAATGTTTATGGTAGCATTACTCGTAATAGTGAAAGAGTTCACAAGTCCAATAAAAGAGTATATCATATGGCATTATGTTAGGCAGTAACTTAAAATTATTTCATAAAGAAATTTTAAAGGTAAGATATTGTTTATAACATACAGTTAAGCAGAAGTATATATCCAATTTTTAAAAAATTAGAAAAAAAATGCCAGAACATTAGCAATGTCTAGCGCTATGTATTGGGGTTAAAGGTTACTTTTGTTTTCTTACACTATGTATATTTTATCTCTTAAAATTCTGAACATGAGAAATGTTGTTTTTTAATGGAAGAAGAAAATTATTGAGCAAAAGAGAATCTCTTTACACTTAAGATTGCTGTCAGAGCCGGGCTCGGTGGCTCAGCCTGTAATCCTGCGCCTTGGGAGGCTGAGGTGAGTGGATTGCCTGAGCCCGCGGGTTCGAGACCCGCCTGGGCAACTTAGCGAGACCTCATCTCTGCAATAAATCAAAAATTAGCCGGGCGTGGTAGCGTGCTCCTGTAGTTCCGGCTACTTGTAAGGCTGAGGCGGAAGGATCGCCGGAGCCCAGCAGGTCGAGGCTGCGGTGTCCGGGAACGGCCACTGCACTCCAGTCTGGGTGACAGAGTGAGACTCCAACTCAAAAAAAAAAAAAGATTGCCGTCAGATCCAACTTTTCTGCAGTTCTTGCTTTTGGCGCAATATAAAATGCAAGTATTTTATGGGCATCAACAGCAGGAAATGTAAATTAGCCTATTTATTTCCAATCATTAATCAGAGGCCAATACAAATAAAATGAAAACTACAGACTCCCTCTTGTTCCCAGAAGATCACTCCATCACGATAGCACATCAGTTAGGACTCTTGACTGTCTGGCTCTGTAGGAAAGGGTTTTGTTGGAAATGCATTGAGGCATTCACTGAAACAGAGGCCCCAGGGCCACCTGGAGAGAGGACAGGCCAGAGAAAATGAAGGGAAAAAAAAAAAGAAAGGCTTCCCGGTATCCACTTCTACCTGGTGCCTGTCAAGCCCTTCTGGGTACCCAGAGTCTGCCACATCTACACCACAGACTTACCTGGGTCTTCTGGCCTTAATGTGGCTGATTGAGCACAGCCATCTCTGCTCCCACCAGAAATTCCATCAAAACATAGTAAAGGGGTTTTCAAAGGCAACAGCCTACAAAACAAAATGAAACAAACACAGGAGCTATACAATCTAAATATTAATAAACAGATAAGTGAAACAGGGTTTGGACGGCAAATGGACAAATATTTTAGCAGATAAAAGAAACAAACGTAAGAGGTCAGTGGGAGAATCCCAGAGCCAACTAATTCCACACAGCAAAAGTCCAGCAAAGAATGGAGGCACCACGCACCTCTGCAAGTGGGGATGCAAGAGCACCTGGAACCAGAAACTGACAGCCTGTAGGGAGTCATTACTGTGCCAGATCGCATAATCCACCAGACACAGAAGAGTGATCCCCCATATCCTACCCTAATGAGTGGATTGCTTGCTGGAGAAGTCATGTCACAGAGGTTCTGGGAATAATACCAAAAACTATTATGATTAAATCAAAGCCTACAAATAAAATAGTAAGTCTTCCTGGTCCACTACCCCTAGTCAGCTCTGAGAAATCTGGCAGCCAGACTCAGAATAATATAGAGAAACCCTCTTTGGAGAGACTGACCAGACCAAGGAAAAAACCTAAAATCACAGCAGTAAGGGGGTTTTGATGGGCATTAAGCTACTGTCACTTGGCTTCAAACATACTCTTCCACCATTTCCTTCTCAGCTGACTCCTTCTTAAAGGTGTAGAGAGAGCCTCAGGGCTGAAGAGGAAGAAGGGACCCACTCCTTTGCTTTCGAATCCTGTCATCACCACCACAGTCAAGTGTCTTCAGCCCAGCAGCAACAGCTGGCCTGGTTAGCCATAGATAGTTCCAATCTGTAGTTCTCCACTCCCAGCATCAGTCTTGTCCCACTGTCCCACAATACCAGCTCGCAGGCCAGGCCCCTCTTCAGGGGTCTAAGTTCCAGCTCCTCAGTGCTCTTCCTCGCAGATGCTACTACTGAGTAATCCGAATGTCTTCCTTGGGTTACCCCAGTGTTAGGAAGAGTTAGCTGCCTGATTCCAACACGTTCTACCACTGCAATAACTCAGTGTACCCCCTACTTTTTGTCTTTTTTGGTCTCAGTGTGTGGGTAAAAACACTTTATATAAAATTGCCTGTTTTTGTTTTTGTTTTGTTTTTTGAGTTAGAGTCTCACTCTGTCGCCCAGACTGGAGTGCAGTGGCCACTCCCGGCCACTCCCTCGACCTGCTGGGCTCCGGCGATCCTTCCGTCTCAGCCTTCCAAGTAGCCGGAATTACAGGCATGCGCTACCACGCCCGGCTGATTTTTTGATTTATTGTAGAGATGTGGTCTCGCTGCCCAGGCGGGTCTCGAACCTGCGGGCTCAGGCAATCCACTCGCCTCAGTCTCCCAAAGTCGCGGGATTACAGGCTGAGCCACCGAGCCCGGCTAAAATTGCCTCTTTTTAGATATTTAAGTTTTTTTCTTTCACCTGACTGGACCCTGAATACAAATCTTCTGGAGAATCAGTTCCACCCAAATGCACTACACTGAAACCCAGTGAAAACAACACCCTCACACTTGGAGTTTCCAAGCAGCTTAAGGTCTAAGCCAAGGATTACTCTACCATCAAGGTACAATCAGGAGACAGATGCCAAGCCCTAATTTGAACAGATAAAATTCAATGGGAGCCGGGCTCGGTGGCTCAGCCTGTAATCTCGCGCCTTTGGGAGGCTGAGGCGAGTGGATTGCCTGAGCCCGCGGGTTCGAGATCCGCCTGGGCAACTTGGCAAGCCCTCATCTCTACAATAAATCAAAAATTAGCCGGGCATGGTAGCGCGTGCCTGTAGTTCCAGCTACTTGGAAGGCTGAGGTGGAAAGATCGCTGGAGCCCAGCAGGTCGAGGCTGCGGTGGCCGGGAACGGCCACTGAACTCCAGTCTGGGTGACAGAGCGAGACTCCAACTCAAAAAAAAAAAAAATTCAATGGGAAGAGTTATTGGCTGTAACAGGGGAGAAGCTATAAAGATGCAAAGAGAATGCTAAAGAATGCCCTTGAACGGGGAGACACCCCTTATCAACAAGAGTGCCTGAACGAAGCATATTTGTATACCTAACCCTTAACTATACCCCACAATATCAAAATAAAAAATATTGATTAAAAAAAAAAAAAGAATGCCCTTGGGCTCAGGGAGAGCACCCAAAGGCAGACACACTTGGAAGGGCATTTCTACACCAAAGCTAGATTCAGACCTCATTGTAGAAGGTGTGGATGAGCCCACTGGGTGGCAGTTAACTTCACTAGGATGCGGGGGCCAAAGCCCGTGCACAGTCGTGGGCAAACAGGGTTGAAGGGGAGGTACGGAGGGAATGGGGGCATCAGGAGCCCACTCACTACATGCAAGGCCTGGGGCATGCAATGTCTACGTCAGGACCAGCTCGCAGAGGGAACACTTGGCTGTCAGCACGCGGCTGGGACGGAGCCTACCAGAAGTCCCCACGGAGTCACTGATGGGCCCTGCAGCAGGAGCAACAATCAAAAACCGCAGCTCCCAGAACCAAGAAGAGTCTTTCCTCCTCTAATGTCCCTCTAGCGCCCTCTAATGACAAAGCTTAATATTGTGCGGACTGCAATGCGGAACTGCTTAGCTGCATCATAAATAAATTAGTAACACCACAATCATCATGTGACAAAAGCCTTTGACATAAAAGACGGGGATTGAAAACATAAGAATTCATAAATGTAGGAGAAATAGAGACAATGCAAATAACCAAATAATAAAATCCACTGCTGCAATTAATATTTTCATAGAAATAAGATGTCTCCATGAAAATAGAATGTCAATAAATATGAATATTTAGAGAACTGAAGAGAAACGTTTTTAATTAAAAATATAATTTCCAAATAAAAAAGTTCCATAGAAATGCTAGAATTCATTTTTTATTTTTTAAATTTTATTTTATTTTTCATTTTTTGTATTTTATTTTATTTTTTGAGTTGGAGTCTCACTCTGTCACCCAGACTGGAGTGCAGTGGCCGCTCCTGGCCACCGCAGCCTCGACCTGCTGGGCTCCGGCGATCCTTCCGCCTCAGCCTTCCAAGTAGCTGGAACTACAGGCGCGCACTAGCACGCCCGGCTCGTTTTTGATTTATTGTAGAGATGAGGTCTCGCCAAGTTGCCCGGCAGGTCTCGAACCCTCGGGTTCAGGCAATCCACTCGCCTCAACCTCCCAAAGGCGCGGGATTACAGGCTGAGCCACCGCCGGCCTAGTATTATTATTCACAACATGCTTTTACATGCGTGGGCTCCAGGAACCCTTGCAATTGTCCTATGAACACCACTCTCAGCCCCACTTGCCAGTGAGGAATGGGAAGCCCAGAGGCCTGAACTGCCCCAGGGGACACAGTGGGCTGTGGACAAGAGCCCACTGCCACCCTCCGACCACGGGTGCGGCCTTCTGCTCACAGACCCTCAATGGTACCTTCCCCCATCATTTCTTCCCAGCACATCCCCACCTTCAAATCCGCGGAGGTGCACCCCCCCCAGGTCTGGGGACCCACCCTTCTCATCAGACAGATTCGGTTCAACGCCACAAAAATTAGTCTTACCAAATGCTGGGCCCTGCGCAGCAGTGCCCTCCTGCCCTCACAGATCTGCCGAGAGGACTGAATGAGGGTGCCTGGGGTCTTCACTTCACTCACAGAATTATTTCTGGGGGGAGGGGGTCCCAAATGTTCACAAATCTTTTTGTGAAAATCAGCTATTAACCTTTTAAAATGGGAGGTTCAGCCGGGCTCAGTGGCTCAGCCTGTAATCCCAGCGCTTTGGGAGGCCGAGGTGAGTGG
>NW_007251334.1:40585-47060 GCF_000164805.1 Carlito syrichta | reverse complement strand
CCACTCACCTCAGCCTCCCAAAGCACGGGATTACAGGCTGAGCCACCGAGCCCAGCTGAAGTGTTAGAATTTAAAGTTGAAGAAATCTTCTAAAAAGAAGCAAAGGATAAACTGGGCATGGTGACTCATGCCTATAATCTCAACATTTTGGGAGGACATGGTGGGAGGATCACTTGAGCACATGAGTTCAAGAACAGCCTGGGCAACATAGTGAGACCTCATCTCTACAAAAAAATCAAAAAATTAGCCAGGTGTGGTAGTTTGTGTCTGTAGCCTCAGCTACTTGGGAGGCTGAAACGGTAGGATTACCAAGCTCAGGAGGTTGTGGCTGTAGTGAGTTATGACCATGCCACTGCTCTTCAGCCTGGGTGACAAAGTGAGACCCTGACTCAAAAAGAAGAAGAAGAGGAAGAAGAGAAAAAAAGAAGCAGCAGCAGCAGAGGATAAAGAAATATAAATAGCATAATATGTTAAAATAAGATTGTTAATCTAGATAAATGATAATATTTCTAGAAAGAACAAAGGCACAAAAAAGAGGGAAGGAAATTATCAAAAAAATAATTCAAGTAAATTTCTCAGAACTGAGATCTAAGATTCCAAATTGAGATGGACTTCAAATGTCTAGCAAAAGTAATGAAGTCCAAGGCATATCACATGATGATATGCCTTTTAAAATACCAAGGGAAAAGAGAAAAATTCTAAAATTGGGCAAAAGGAAAAAACAGGTCATATAAAAAAGATCAAGACTTAGATGGTACAGGACTTCTCAAGAGTGGCACTGGAAGCTAGAAGATAGCAGAGCATTGCTTTCCAAATTTAGATGTGAGTTTTGCAACTTGGAATTCTATTCTCAGTAAAACTATTACTCAGATGTAGTAATAATAAAAAAGATATTTTCAGAAAAAATTGCAAAATTTTTTCTCCTTGGCTCTTTTCCTCAGGAAGTTCCAACGAAGTGAGGGGTTAGATCAAGAGAGATAAAGATGAGGGATCTCTGACTCAAAAAAAATTTTTTTAAAGCTCTAAATACCTTTTGTCAATTCCTTCCTGTTAAATATAACTAGAGTGTATTATTTCCTGCACTGAACCCTGACTATAACTATTTCCTGTACTGAACTCTGACTAAAATAACTTGTTATTAAGATATAGGAAGGCCAGGCACGGTGGCTCATACCTGTAATTCCAGAACTTTGGGAGGCAAAGGTGAGCGGATTGTTTGAGCCCAGGAGTTTGAGACCACCTTGGGCAACATAGCAAGATCTCATCTCTAGAAAAAATCAAAAAAGTTAGCTGGACATGGTGGCAATACCTGTAGTCTCAGCTACTTGGGAAGCTGACACAGGAGGATCGGTTGAACCCAGGAGTTGGAGGCTGTGATGAGCTGTATTGTGCTACTGCATCCCAACCTGGGCAACAGTGAAATTCTGACCAAAAAAAAAAATATAGGAAGATAAAACCAATTGAACATTGAAATGTTTGCTTCTGGGAAAAGATAATTAAGGTTTTGTACAGAGACCATAGTTTTTTTGCTGTTTTGTAGAATAACTATTTGACTTCTAAAATTATATACATGTATAAATTTGGTAAAAATTAAAAACAGTTAAATAAAAACTCATTTAGGAAGAAACATGCATTAGAACACTAAGACAGTTGGGCTCAGTGGCTCATGCATTTGGGAGGCAGAGGCAAGAGGATTGCCTGAGCCCAGGGGTTCGAGACCAGCCTGTACAACTTGGTGAGACTTTGTCGCTACAATAAATAAAAAAATTAGCTGGGCATGGTGGTACTACAGTTCCAGCTACTTGGAAGGCTGAGATGGAAGGTTCGCCTGAGCCCAGCAGGTCAAGACTGCGGTGGCCGTGAGCGTGCCACTGCACTCCAGCCTGGGAGACAAAGTGAGACTCTGATTCAGAAAAACAAAATAAAGATTTGGTACTTTTAAGCGTCCAGAAATCAGCTGGGCTCGGTGGCTCATGCCTATAATCCCAGCACTTCGGGAGGCTGAGGTGAGAGGATTGCCTGAGCCCCTCGTTCGAGAAGAATCTACAATAAATTAAAAAATTAGCCGGGCGTGGTAGTGCACGCCTATAGTTCCAGCTACTTGGAAGGCTGAGGCTGAAGGATTGCTGGAGCCCAGCAGGTCAAGGCTGTGGTGGCCAGGAGCGTGCCACTGCACTCCAGTCTGGGAGAAAGAGTGAGACTCAACTCAAAAACAAACAAACAAAAAAGGCTCCAGAAATCTTTTTCTATTTCTCATGACTAACAAAATAGACTCATCGTTTTAAAAAAGCTTCCCTTTAAAGAGGGAGTGCTTTGAGCTTATCTGAGCCAAATTTTTTTTTTTTTCCTCAGCAGGGAGAGAGACAAAAGGCCAGTAAGGCTGGTAACTGGAGACATGATTTAGATAGCTTTTAATGAGAGTCATTTCTCACATAAATGAATCAGGTTTAATGGAATCAGATTTAGGCAACAGAAAGCATCATTAAAATAGAGAAAACAGGCCGAATGCGGTGGCTCGCGCCTATAATCCCAGCACTTTGGGAGACTGAGGTGAGAGAATTGCCTGAGCCCATGGGTTAGAGATCAGCATGGGCACCTTGGTGAGACCTCATCTCTAAAATAAATCAAAAAATTAACCAGGCATGGTGGCGCATGCCTGTGATTCTAGCTACTTGGAAGACTGGGGCAGAAGTCTTGCCTGAGCCCAGCAGGTCCAGACTGAAATCCAGGCTATGCTAATACTAATGGTAAAACTTTTTGACCTTAATGGGAGAAAATATGAGAGGCGATGAGTCTGACTTTTGGGTCTCCTAAATTATTCAGGTCAAATGTTTTGAGTCAGGGAGTCCAAGGTGGGAGGGAATGAAAGATTGCTCTTAAAGAATGCTATAGCACCATCCAAGGGTAAGAGTGCACAACTCCGTTGCTTAGGATGATGCTATTATGAGGCTAGAGTGATACTAACATCATCACGCCAGTGCTTCCAGTCATCTAATAAGTTAAGAAAACAAGAGACAATTCAAAAAATAAAATCTAAAGAGTTCAAATTAGTGAAAAAAATACATAAACATGAAAACAGCACAAAAGTCTATTCTTCAGCAATAAAAAGAAATTATCTTCTGATACACATGGTACAATATGGATGAACCTTGAAAAAAAATGTCCTAGATAAAATAAGTCAGATACAAAAGGACAAATACTGTATGATCCTACTTACATTAAATATATATATTTTTTGAGTTGGAGTCTCACTTTGTCGCCCAGACTAGAGTGCAGTGGCCGCTCCCAGCCACCGCAACCTCTACCTGCTGGGCTCCAGCGATCCTTCCGCCTCAGCCTTCCAAGTAGCTGGAACTACAGGCGCGTGCTACCACACCCGGCTAATTTTTTGATTTATTGTAGAGATGAGGTCTCACCAAGTTGCCCAGGTGGGTCTCGAAAGCGCAGGCTCAGGCAATCCACTCACCTCAGCCTCCCAAGGCACGGGATTACAGGCTGAGTCACCGAGCCTGGCTACATTAAATATTTTAAAAGGACATCATAGAGGCAGATGTAGACAAGAGGGGCTGAGGGAAGAAAGAATGGAGAGTTATTGCTTAATGGGTACAGAGTTTCTGCTTGGAGTGATGGGAAATTTTGGAAATAGATAGTAGTAATGGTTGCACAACACTGTGAAATGTTATTAATGCCACTGAATTATACATTTAAAATTGCTAATAGGGAAATTTTGCATTATATATATTTTACCACAGTAAAATAAATTTTAATGAAATTGACTTCAAACAGTATAAAAAGTTGAGAAGAGAAAACCATATATGATATAAACTTGAAAGAATGGTATAAAAATAAAGAAGCAAAACACAAGAGCCAAAAGAAAACCATGGTATTGAAACTAGTGAATGGAAATAAAGTGACAAAATAATGAAACAATCTAAATAATACAAATGAATATAAGACCCCAGGGAGAGGGAGAAAGTGTTTGATATTTTAAGTTAAAATTGACCCTTGTTCAACATTGTGAGTTCATCTGGGGAAATATGAGGTTCTTTGCAAAGTCCAATCCAACCCAAAGCATTTGTCTCTGCAAGGGCAGTGAAAGGTCCTAAGGAGGAGCCCCAGGCAACCTGGAGAAAGGCCTGACGGCTTGTCACCTTTCCAGCAAACCCTCTTGAAAAGCTGCCACCAAGAAGATTAAGTCCCAGGATGCGGCAGCATCAACCAGAACACTGCAAGTGCTGAGACTGGAAAGAAAGGGAGAATAAGGAGGTGAGCAAAAGAGAAAGAAGTGGCGACCTGGTAAAGAGGAGGGACAGTAGGAAAAAGACCTGACAAAAGACAGGGAGCCGGCGCTGGTGAGAGAAACTGCTAAGCCCAGTTGTCTGTGCCGGCCCCAGTCGTTGGTCGGCTGCCAAGGCTTCCCCTGATTGAGAGGCAGGCTCAGACCCAAATGCCTTACCTGGAGATGGAAAGAACAAAACTCAAGTCAAAGCGGCCGCTGGAGCTGCTTCTTGGGCTTTGGTGACAAGTTCTTTTAGGGAAGACGTTCGGGAGGCAGCTGGGGGACTCGGGATGTCTGAAGCCAGGAGACTGCTCTGTGCCTGTCTGTGCTCGACCTCTGTTCCCTAAGGGTAATTTTTACAATTGTGTGTCGGTGGAAGCTCCTGGCCTGGGAAGGGACCCGAGTGCCCAAGCCCTCGAGGCTCAGGTTGGCCCCCGGCCCCCAACCCCACTGAGTGGGAGACAGTACAACGGGATGGGAGGAGGAGGATTGGGAGGAGGACGGACAGGGGTGAGTCTGGCCTGATAGCCCATCGCCACAAATATGATAAAAATCAGATGAGATCTTGCCATCTACAGTGCTGCAGATGTGAAAAGCGAACGCTATTTGTTATTCTGCCTACAGGAGAAATTGGAATCGCCCCAGGGGATTTTGGGTTTGCTATCTCTCTTTTATTTATTCGATTGGAAGACATCACGGCTGGAGGAGATCCAGTTCGAGCCAGGAGAGGAGCTGGGATTTTCACGAGGGAAAGAGATGACAGGCGGTAGATTTAGGTGTCACTGTGAGCAGAGTCACAGAGAAAGAAGCTATGACCACAGTAACCTGGAGCTGGACAGTGAGTTCAGGAGCAGAGGGAGCAGACGAAGGAGGTGGGGTTCTGGATCGAGGGCTCATACACACCCAGTCGGAGCATACATGTTTGCGGTGATCCTGGCGGCGCCTGTCATCTCTGCTCACAAGGCTGGGTGAGGCTCCGGCGCCATCTCCGGCCTCAGCCCGCCCTCTAGCGGAAGGCTGCGGTGCTGCGGGGCGCGGGGCGCGCGGGCTTCCCGTTTCCCTCTGAGTCGTACACCTCTCAGAGTTGCAGCAAGGACAATTAATGACTACAGACTTGGCGGTAGTAGGGGTGACAATAGTTGTAGCAGCTGTGCTAAATGATTTCCGTGAATCATCTCATTTAATCCACACAAGGAGGGAGGTGATATTATTATCCCCATGTTACAAATGAAATAACTAAGACTTCAAGCTTCTCTAGCCTGCCCCAGGTCAAGAGCCACGCCTGCAGGAATTAAATGTGTTCCTACTATCAACTGCCTAGTACGCCGAATCCTGGTCCCTTAGTGCTTCGTTCCTTCGTGCTGGTTGCTCTCCGTTTTTCTTTGGAGAGCATCTTCTGCTGTTCATGACAAACGGGATTCCCTCACATGAAATGAGGCAAGGGGTTGGCTGCACGGTGTGTCCTGCCCAGGCAGCTCCCTTCTGAGCTCTAGAACCATCCCCATGCCCAGAAAAGAAACCGGAACAGACACAAGATTATTGCTGGGTCTCCAGTGCAGGAACCATTTCCCTCTTGTCCACTATACAGGGTGCCCACCTTGTAGCAAGATGCCTGGAAGGAAAAGCCAACTGCCAATCAAAATACTGCCTAGTGACCGAGAAATCAATGTCAAGGCTGGTCCAAGGGTAATGAGTTATCTCAATTGATTGTTCACTGTCCGTTACAGATCCAACTCATTCTACTCTTTCTCCCCTCCTCACTACTGCACTTGACTAGTCTTAAAAAAAAATAACTAGGCCGGGCTCGGTGGCTCAGCCTGTAATCCCAGCACTTTGGGACGCCAAGGCGGGTTTGAGACCAGCCTGGGCAACTTGGCGAGACCTCATCTCTACAATAAATCAAAAAATTAGCTGGGTATGGTGGCATATGCCTATAGTTCCAGCTACTTGGAAGGCTGAGGCTGCGGTGGCCAGGAACGTGCCACTGCACTCCAGTCTGGGCGACAGAGACTCCAACTCAATAAAATAAACAAAGTCAAGAGAGGAAGATATTTAGGGAGCATTTCATCCCAGTCATAGTAAAACCCAGTCCTGGAATAAAACATTGTATTTCTTTATACCAGCCATGTTTTTACAAAAAATCTAAAATAGCCTAAACACTATTCAATACAACAGAATTTTTTTTTTTTTTTTTTG
>NW_007251334.1:35267-40162 GCF_000164805.1 Carlito syrichta | reverse complement strand
GACAGTGAGACTCCAATTCAAAAAAAAAAAAAAAAATGACATCTAGGACCTTCTGGTGGCTACTCAGGAGGCTTAAACTGGAGGATTATTTGAGCGCCTAGGAGCCTGAGGCTGCAGTGAGCTATGATCACACCACAGCACTCTAGGCTGGGAGGCAAAGTGAGACCCCATATCTAACAAATAATAATAATAGTAACTAGGACAAGTGAAGAGTTAGAAAAATCAGATAAAATCAATTAGATTCATTTAAAAATAACATTCTCAGGGGTGGGAGTCACAAATTTGGACCTGAGATCTTCAGCAGCCAATTCAAAGAAGGAAACACAATCATTACATAGTTCCCAAAGTCCATAATGTAAAAAGAGACCAAAGTTTCAGAAGAAGCACAACTATTCCTTTTCCTGAGACCAGGAAGCAGTTTCCCCTGGTCTCCATGGACTGGAAGTGGTGTGAGACAGTAAACATCATCTCAGTCACATCCTTACCATAAAAACAAGTTTCACAGGCTTCATTCATTTCTTCCAGCGTCCCTATGACAGCTGGTGGGACCACGTTTAGACAGAATCAGTCAGAGCCATGCAATCCCATGCTGTTGGTCTGGCCTAACCCTGAAATGGATTCCAGTGTATAATCATGAAACAAGTGGCACACAAACTCTTTCATCAAACTGACATAAGGAGTCTGCCTCCGCCCATCTTTTGATATGTAGAGTGTGACTGTGAGTTTAGTGTTATTAGACACTTGATGTCACAGGCATTGGGCTTGCTGTTGTAAAGATAGGTTACAACAGGATATGCGTGGCCATAGCATACCTGTCTCCCCACAGGGAGCAATGACTAAACAGCTCACGGTTCTCATCCCTTGGGTCCCCCCCTTCCTAGATTCCATGAAGGTCACCCTCTTCTGCAGCTACATCTTCCTTCTGATGGAGCCTTGTACCATGGATTCGATTTTTGCTTCCTTAATTCTAGTCTTCATCCATGCAAGCTTCCCCGGGGTTAGCCTTTGATTGTACATATTGACGCCCCAGTTTCCTTAGCACCATCTGCAATTCCTTCCTCAGATGTCAACTCTCATTCACTGGGTGCAGATTCCTCACAACTTTCATTCATGGCTGGTTAAGTTCCATCTAAATTCCGAGGAAACCCTTTACTAGCTGTGTGACTTTAGGTAAGTTACTTAACCTCTCTCTGAGCCATATTTTCATCATTTATAAAGTTGATAATGCCTACCTTGGAGGGTTGTTTGGAATTAAAGTAAACAGTAATGATAGTAACAGCGGTAAACATTTACTGAGTTGTTTATTATGCAAGACAGGATGCTAAACAATTAACATGCAAATATTTGGTTGTGTTATCTCAAAAACCCTATCATGCAGGAGCTCTGACTCTTCCCACTATACAGATAAGGAAACTGAGGCTTAGAATGCTTAGTGCCTAGTCCATTAGATACAGGAGCTACAACTATAATTATTCAATGTCATGAGAAAGGCACCATAGGCTTGAGAGTTCAGTGGGGTGTCAGGAAAGACTTGAGCCATGAGTCACTTAAAGATAAATGGGCTTTTTTTGTTTGCATGCTTTATTTTGTTTTTGTTTTTTTTAATCAGAGTGTCACTCTGTTGCCCAGGCTGGAGTGCAGTGGCACGTTCATGGCCACCGCAGCCCCAACTTGCTGGGCTCAAGTGATCCTTCCACCTCAGTCTTCCAAGTAGCTGGATCTACAGGCATGTGCCACCATGTTCAGATCATTTTTCTTGCTTTATTGTAGAAATGAAGTCTCACCAGGTTGCCCAGGCTGATCTTGAACCCGTGGGCTCAGGCAGTCCTCTCACCTCGACCTCCCAAAGTGCAGGGATTATAGGTGTGAGTCACCACGCCCAGCCTGTTTGCTTTGTTTTTATTGTAAACCTAGTATTGTATATGCTCCTTGTAAAAGCACAAAGCAAAAAGTTGAAAAGTCTTGAAAAACTTCTACTACCAAGGAGTAACCACTGAATAACATATCGACAGACCTTTCTCCATAAATATACTTTTTAAAAAAGATACCAACTTTATTTTTTCTTGGTATCATTTTTTATTCTCTCCTGATTTTCTCTGAAAGGTTTGCTTTCTATGTTGTCGTTTCAACCCTCTCGGTAGTTTAAAACATAGACTTCTAGTTCCTGTCTAATTAGTAATTACCCTTACATTTTTAACAAAGCTATTTAAAGTTATGTTTTTATGTAATGTCAAATTTTTTAAAAATTAGAATATATAGTTTATTTAAAAGTAAATTCGAGAGAGAGATATTCACCTCCCCAAGGTGGGGGAGGAGGCCAAAGCCAGTCAGCATGGCACCAGCCATAGCTCAAAGAGCACATGGCCACAACAGAGTCTAACAAGGCAATGACCTAATGTCAAATTTTAATCCTATCTTTAGTCTTTCCCCAGAAACAAACACACTTTCACTTCTTTCCTTCTGTTCCCTGTACTGCGCTATCCTAGGAGTTTTGCTAAAATCTTCTGGAACTGAAATCTGGTGACTGACTGGACCATTTAATGCGCAGAGAGAGAGGAGGTGGGTGCATCACAGGATCTAGGTGCAGAGTGACTGAGGCTGGGAGTTGGGTGCAGGGCGGGCTGTCTGGTAGGGGCCTGGTGCATTCATGGTTCTGTATTGTTTCTGCAGTTCGTTGAGTTCTACCCGTGATGTCTACCCTGCAGAGGGCAGGGCCCAGAGGTGAGGGCAACAAATAGAATAGAAGGAGCCAGAGCCCAAGGGCAGTTGGCCACAAGAGAACAACCTTCAGTGCAAACTCCGGGCTCTTCATCTAGCCAAGACTTGAGTGGAGGAGCAGTCTGAGGAGCTGACTATAGGATGGGCTGGAGGAGGCAGAGCCTGTGGGTCTGAGGCCAATTAGGAGATCACAGTAACCACCAGGCGGGAGGCCACGAGGATCCCATGTGAGAAAGAAGGGCATAAACAGGAAACACACTTAACAATTAAACAAAGGCCCCTCCCTGGTGCTGGAAGCTCGCACTGTGCCAAGCCCTGCAGCGCCATTGTGGAGTCATTTCCTCTTTTGGCACTTTGCCTGACTGGAGTCAGCCCCTGGCAAACAAGAACCACCTCAACTTGCTATCAATGTGGTTAACTGCCTTTTTCTTGCCTTCTTGAAACTTCCCAGATCATCAAAACCTATCTCTTCTCTCCTCCATCCTTATGCCCCTCCAATCCCCTCACGACTCAGATAAATCACTTTTAAAGGCAGATAAATATCTTGTTGCTATCCTGCTTACAACTTTGAATTCCCATGGTTCTTCAGCTGTAGATAAAACCCCAAATTCCTAAGAGGGCCTGGGAGGCGGGTCAACACCAGCTCTTCCTCACTTGCCTTCAGCTTCCCTCTGTCCTGGAGATGCTCCAGGCTCTCTTGTCATGACTTCACACAGTCTTACCTGGAGGAGACCAGACCACACCACTACCCCTCTCACACACATCGTGCTTAATTTTTTTTTCTTTTTTTTTTAATAGTTGGGGCCTCGCTATGCTTCCCAGACTGGAATGCAGTGGCTATTCACAGGTATAATCATTTGACACTGCAGTCTCGAACTCCTGGCTTCAAGCAATCCTCCCACCTCAGCCCCTTGAGTAGCTGGGACTACAGGCACATGCCACTGTACCCAGCTAAACACTTTTTTTTTTTTTGAGTCGGAGTCTTACTTTGTCACTCAGGCTGAATGCCATGGCAGAATTGCAGCTCACTGCAACCTCAACCTCCTGAGCTCAGATGATCCTTCCACCTCAGCCTCTTGAACAACTGGAACTACAGGCACATGCCACCATGCCTAGTTAATTTTTAAATGTTATATAAAGGTGAGGTCTTGAACTATTGCAACTCTCAAGCAATCCTACCACCTTGACCTACCAAAGTGCTGGGATTACAGATGTGTGCCACTGAGCCTGACCAATCACTTAAAAAAAAAAAAATGATACCAGTCCTATTGGATTAAGGCTCAGCCTAATGACCTCATCTTAACTTGGTTTCCTCTATAAAGACCCCATTTCCAACTAAGATATTCTGAGGTTCCAGGGGATGACTTCAACATATCTTTTTTGGGGGACACATGGTCACATCCCAAATGACTGTAGCTCAAATAGGCCCTGGCTAGATGAGAATGACAGGTGGAAAATACTGTCATTCACTGAGCACTTCATCGTATCCCAAAGTGATGACTTCAATATCTCTGCAGTGGTCTGGCTCCCCACTTAACTCAGATGACCTGGAGTCTTGCCTAATTCACACTCTCCAACCTTCCCCACACCTTCATTAGTCTCCACGAGTTCTTTCACTTCATTCTTACTTAAAACCTGGCCCATAACTGGGTGCAGTGGCTCACACCTGTAATTCCAGCACTTTGGGAAGCAGAGGTTAGAGGATTTCCTGAGCCCAGGGATTCAAGACCAGCCTGGGCAACTTGGTGAACCCTTGTCTCTACAATAAATCAAAAAATTAGTTGGGCATGGTGGCTTGTGCCTGTAGTTCCAGCTACTTGGAAGACTAAGGTGGAAGGATCAAGGCTCACAGCTACCACAGCCTCTGCACTCCAGCCTGGTTGACTCCAACCTAAATATATATATATATTTATTATATATATGTAATCTCAGTAATGTGGAAAGTCTTCATAGTCAACTATACTCATACTCTAACACAAATAGGATACAACAAACATAGCATGTGAAGTTAGTAAATTTGTCTATCTTAGAAGTGGTCAAGAAGGATGTAGCATTTTTGCCAACAACTCTCATGTGGACCCCCAGCGCCTTTGGTTTCTTTTTTTTTTTGAGTTGGAGTCTCACTCTGTCACCCAGACTGGAGTGCAGTGGCCACTCCCAGCCACCACAGCCTCGAC